>NC_041381.1:671077387-671181278 GCF_002162155.2 Triticum dicoccoides
GTCTAATGAGGAAGTAAATGAATTTGAATCTTTTATGAATAAGCTCAAAGGCAAATCCAAGAAGCACTTCGTTGCTCTCTTGGAACAACTAGGTGTAGCCAATGACATGATCGAGGCTCATGAGAAAACCATCTCTAAGATGAAAGGTCATAGTTGTGACTGTGCCGCTGAGATATCGGACCTCTCTAATGCGCTTGAGGAAGAGCGTGTTCATCGTTTGGCTCTTGAGGAGTCACACAACAATGACCATGGTAAATTAAAGAAAGATCTTGATCATGCTCTTGTTGTATCTCGTGTGCTAAATTCCGAGAAAGCTAAACTTGGGGTTGACCTTGCTAGACTCAAAGAGGAGTTTGATATACTTGACAAGGCTCACAAGGCCTTGAAGGGTGCTCATGCTAGCCTCAAGGAGTCTCATGATCAACTCCAAGTGAAGCTAACCAAGGAGAAAGCCACCTTTCCTCATATGGTCTTAATTGATAATGCAAATGCTACTAACCCGTGTTGTGAGCATGTGCATCTTGTGGAGGAGAATGCCAAGTTGAAGGAGCAACTTGAGAAAGGCCTTGTGCCGTGCATACAAGGTGAGAAGAATCTCAATGACCTTTTGAGCAATCAAAAGGAAGTTGTGGCCAAGGAGAGAGTTGGGTTCGCACCCAAGTCCAAGAACAAGAAGAAGAATGACAAGACCAAATGATCTCCTCCTCTCAAGTAAACTTTTGTGAAGGAGGGAGAGGGTGCTTATAAGGAGAAGAAGAACAATATGAAGGGTGGTGATGTCAAAAAGGGCAATGCCACCCCTTCCAACAAAGCCGGTGACTTTAACCCCTCTGATGTGTTGTGCCATGCTAGTGATGGGCATGTTTATGCTAAATTTGTTGGTTCTCCTTATGAGTACATTGAATGGTCTATTTGGGTTCCTAAAACCCTTGTTACTAACATCAAAGGACCCATTACAAAATGGGTATCTAAAACCAAGCATTGGTCTCTTGTAGGTGTTTGCTTCTGGTGGGGGATCATGGTTTCTCGATAGTGGAGCAACAAATCATATGACCGGAAGCAAGGATTTGGTGGTGGACGTGCATAAGATTCAGTCTATGCCCACCAATGTCGAGTGGGGTGATGCCTCATCCTCCAAGGTATTGGGTCTTGGTAAGTGATATGTCTCCAACATATCTATAAATTTTGATTGTTCCATGCTATTATATTACCTGTTTGGATGTTTATGGGCTTTATTTTACACATTTATATCATTTTTGGGACTAACCTACTAACCGGAGGCCCAGCCCGTATTGTTGTTTTTTTCCTATTTCAGTATTTCGAAGAAAAGGAATATCAAACAGAGTCCAAGCGGAATGAAACCTTCGGGAGCGTGATTTTTGGAATGAACGTGATCCGGAGGACTTGGAGTGCAAGTCAAGAAGCAATCGAGGCGGCCAGGAGATAGGAGGGCGCGCCCACCCCTCCTGGGTGCGCCCCTGTCTCCTGGGCCCCTCGAGCGGCCACCGACGTACTTCTTCCTATATAAACCTACGTACCCTGAAAACATCCAGGGAGCCACCGAAGAAATATTTCCGCCACTGTAACCTTCTGTATCCGCGAGATCCCATCTTGGAGCAGTCGCTGACATTCTGCCGGAGGGGTAATCCAGCACGGAGGGCTTCTACATCAACACCATAGCCCTTCCAATGAGTTGTGAGTAGTTTACCACAGACCTTCGGGTCCATAGTTATTAGCTAGATGGCTTCTTCTCTCTTTTGGATCTCAATAGAATGTTCTCCCCCTCTCCTGTGGAGATCTATTCGATGTAAACTCTTTTTGCGGTGTGTTTGTCGAGATCCGATGAATTGTGGGTTTATGATCAAGTTTATCTATGAGAAATATCTGAATCTTCTCTGAATTCTTTTATGTATGATTGAGTTATCTTTGCAAGTCTCTGCGAAGTATCGGTTTGGTTTGGCCTACTAGATTGATCTTTCTTGCCATAGGAGAAGTGCTTAGCTTTGGGTTCAATCTTGCGGTGTCCTTACCTAGTGACAAAAGGGTTGCAAGGCACGTATTGTATTGTTGCCATCGAGGATAAAAAGATGGGGTTTATATCATATTGCTTGAGTTTATCCCTCTACATCATGTCATCTTTCTTAATGCGTTACTATGTTCTTATGAACTTAATACTCTAGATGCATGCTGGATAGCAGTCAATGTGTGGAGTAATAGTAGTAGATGCAGGCAGGAGTCGGTCTACTTGTCACGGACATGATTCCTATATACATGATCATGCCTAGATAATCTCATAATTATTCACTTTTTTATCAATTGCTCGACAGTAATTTGTTCACCCACCGTAATACTTATGCTATCTTGAGAGAAGCCTCTAGTGAAACCTATGGCCCCCGGGTCTATCTTTTATCATATAGGCTTTCAATCTACTTTTATTTGCATATTTACTTTTTGCATCTATATTATAAAATACCAAAAATATATTTATCTTATCATATTATCTCTATCAGATCTCACTTTCGCAAGTGGTCGTAAAGGGATTGACAACCCCTTTGTCACGTTGGTTGCGAGTTCTTTGTTTGTTTGTGTAGGTTCATGGGACTTGTGAGGAGCCTCCTACTGGATTGATACCTTGGTTCTCAAAAAGTGAGGGAAATACTTACGCTACTGTGCTGCATCACCCTTTCCTCTTCAAGGAAAACCAATGCAAGCTCAAGACGTAGCAATAAGAATTTCTGGCATCGTTGCCGGGGAGGTCTTCGCTCAAGTCAAGACATACCAAGTACCCATCACAAACTCATCTCCCTCGCATTTACATTATTTGCCATTTGCCTCTCGTTTTCCTCTCCCCCACTTCACCCTTTCCATTTTATTTGCCCTCTCTTTCCCAATATCTCTCTCTTTTTCGCTTGCCTTTTTCCGTTTGCTCGTGTGTTAGGTCGTTTACCTTGACGGTATGGCTAGTCCTCCTATCCTTGTTATTACCCCCAAACATGAAATTCTCAATTTTAAGCAAAGGGAGGGAGAAAATTTAAAAGCTGCTTGGCATAGAATTTGCAATGCTCAAAATAAATCTACTAGGAAGCTTTCTACTTCCGTTCTTCTTCGCAATTTTTATGTAGGCATTACTCCTTGGATAGATGCATTCTTGATACCGTTACCGGAGGGGATTTCTTGAGTACCGATACGTTTGATTCTTATAATGCTATATTAGATTTGTTTGGCCCACCACCTCTTCTGGTTAATGGAACTATTTTAACTTTGGAACATGTTATGCAACGGCTTGAGATTATTGAAAATAAAATTGCCACTGTTGAGTTGATTGGAAATTTGGATAAAAAGATTCATAATCAGATTACCCAATACGGATCTAGGGTTGGAGTTACTTTGAAAAATCTAAAAGAGAAAGAACCTATAGTTAATGAAAAATAGATCTAGATTCTGCAAGAATCGGTAAACTTGAGGATATCATTACTAACTTAGGTTCCACGTTTTCTTCCATGAAAAACACTCCGAAAGCCCCTACCAAAACTGCCAAGTTTATTTATGTTCCTAAAAATAAGGGTGAATCTTCTAGTAAGGGAGACGCGGATCTCAAATCCATAAGTGTTCATCCCAATTGTCTCTTTATCGTTAAGGAATCTTTTGCTACAAACGAATTTCTAGAATTTTTGCCTAAAGATTTTATCATTGCTAAAAAGGGAGAAACCGCTAAAGATTTTAAGTGCTCTATTGAGGAATCAAGTGCCAAAGATGGCACTACTTAGATCTATCCTTGCTTTTATGCCTAGCTAGGGGCATTAAACGATAGCGCTAGTTGGGAGGCAACCTAATTTTCTTTGTGTTTTTTGTTTTTGTTCCTGTTTATTAATAAATTTTGCATCTACCTTCTGCTTATATGTGTTTTTATGTTTTAATTAGTGTTTGTGCCAAGTAGAACCTATAGGATAACCCATGATGATAGTTGATTTGATTCTGCTGAAAACAGAAACTTTGCGCTCACGAGAAAAAATTCAATAAATCACAGAAACAAGATTTTGCATTGATTCTTTTTTCTGATGTTCAATAAACAAAGTTTTTTGGACGTCCTATTTTTGTAGGATTTTTAAAGTTCCAGAAGTTTGCGTTAGTTACAGATTACTACAGACTGTTCTGTTTTTGACAGATTCTGTTTTTCATGTGTTGTTTGCTTATTTTGATGCATTTATGGCTAGTATTAAGTGGTATGAACCATAGAGAACTTGTAATAAAGTAGGTTTAACACAAATATAAATAAATAATGAGTTCATCACAATACCTTATGTGGTGGTTTTGTTTTCTTTCACTAACGGAGCTTATGAGATTTCCTGTTGAGTTTTCTGTTGTGAAGTTTTCAAGTTTTGGGTAAAGATTTGATGGACTATGGAATAAGGAGTGGAAAAAGCCTAAGCTTGGGGATGCCCATGGAACCCCAAGATATTCAAGAATATCCAAAAGCCTAAGCTTGGGGATGCCCCGGGAAGGCATCCCCTCTTTCGTCTTCATTCATTGGTAACTTTACTTGGAGCTATATTTTTATTCGCTGTGTTTTGCTTGGAGCGTTGTGTATTATATTAGTCTTTGATTTTTAGTTTACCACAATCATCCTTGCTGTAACACACCTTTTGGGAGAATCCTACTTGATTGAAATTTATTAGAATTCTCTATGTGCTTCACTTATATCTTTTGAGCTAGATAGTTTTTGCTCTAGTGCTTCACTTCTATCTTTTAGAGCATGGCGGTGGATTAATTTTGAAGAAATTTTTGATCTCTCATGCTTCATTTATATTATTTTGAGAGTCTTTTAAAACAGCATGGTATTTGCTATGGTTATAAATTGGTCCTAGAATGATGAGCATCCAAGTTGGGTATAATAAAAACTATCATAGGAAGTGAATTGGATGCTATGATCAATTTGATACTTGATAATTGTTTTGAGATATGGAGGTAGTGATATTAAAGTCATGCTAGTCGGGTGATTATGAATTTAAAGAATGCTTGTGTTGAAGTTAGCAAGTCCCGTAGCATGCACGTATGGTTAAAGTTGTGTAACAAATTTGAAACATGAAGTGTACCTGGCTTGTGCATCCTTATGAGTGGCGGTCGGGGACGAGCGATGGTATTTTCCTACCAATCTATCCCCCTAGGAGCATGCGCGTAGTGCTTGATTTTTGATGACTTCTAAATTTTTGCAATAAGTATATGAGTTCTTTTGACTAATGTTGATTCCATGGATTATATGCACTTTTACCTTTCCATCATTGCTAGCCTCTTCGGTACCGTGCATTTCCCTTTCTCACCTTGAGAGTTGGTGCAAACTTCACCGGTGCGTCCAAACCCCGTGATATGATATGCTCTATCACACATAAACCTCCTTATATCTTCCTCAAAACAGCCACCATACCTACCTATTTATGGCATTTCCATAGCCATTCCGAGATATATTGCCATGCAACTTTCCATCGTTCCGTTCATCATCATTATGACACGCATTACATTTGTCATATTTCCATTGCATGATCATGTAGTTGACATCGTATTTGTGGCAAAGCCACCATGCATAATTTTTCATACATATCACTCTTGATTCATTGCACCATCCCGGTACACCACCAGAGGCATTCATATAGAGTCATATCTTGTTCTAGTTTCGAGTTGTAATTCATGTGTTGTAATCAATAAAAGTGTGATGATCATCATTATTAGAGCATTATCCCAAAGAAAAAAAGGCCAAAAGAAAAAAAAGAAAGGCCAAAGAAAAAAAAGAAAGGCCCAAAAAAAGAAAAAATAAAAAAAAGAAAAAAAAAGAAAAAAGAAAAAATAAATAAATAAAAGGGGGCATTGTTACTATCTCCTTTTCCACACTTGTGCTTCAAAGTAGCACCTTGTTCTTCATATAGTGAGTCTCATATATTGTGCTTCAAAGTAGCACCATGTTTTTCATATAGAGAGTCTCATATGTTGTCACTTTCATATACTAGTGGGAATTTTTAATTATAGAACTTGGCTTGTATATTCCTACGATGGGCTTCCTCAAATGCCATAGGTCTTCGTGAGCAAGCAAGTTGGATGCACACCCACTATCTTTATTTTGTTGAGCTTTCATTCATTTATAGTTCTAGTGCATCCGTTGCATGGCAATCCCTACTCCTCATGTTGACATCAATTGATGGGCATCTCCATAGCCTGTTGATTATCCTCGTCAATGTGAGACTTTCTCCTTTTTTTTTCTCCACACAATCCCCAATCATTATTCTATTCCACCCATAGTGCTATATCCATGGCTCCCGCTCATGTATTTCATGAAAGTTGAAAAAGTTTGAGATTATTTAAAGTACAAGACAATTGCTTGGTTGTCATAGGGGGTGTAGAATTTGGGAACATCTTTGTGTGACAAAAATGAAGCATATCCTAACTATATGATTTTGTAGGGATGAACTTTCTTTAGCCATGTTATTTTGAGAAGACATGATTACTTTTATTAGTATGCTTGAAGTATTACTATTTCTTTTGTCAATATGAACTTTTATTTTGAATCATTTGGATCTGAACATTCATGCCACAATAAAGAGAAATACATTGAGAATTATGCTAGGTAGCATTCCACATCAAAAATTCTGTTTTTATCATTTACCTACTCGAGGACAAGCAGGAATTAAGCTTGGGGATGCTTGATACGTCTCCAACGTATCTATAATTTTTTATCGTTCCATGCTATTATATTACCTGTTTTGGATGTTTATGGGCTTTATTTTACACATTTATATTGGGACTAACCTAATAACCGGAGGCCCAGCCCGTATTGCTGTTTTTTGCCTATTTCAGTATTTTGAAGAAAAGGAATATCAAACGGAATCCAAACGGAATGAAACCTTCGGGAGCATGATTTTTGGAAGGAACATGATCCGGAGGACTTGGAGTGCAAGTCAAGAAGCAATCGCGGCGGCCACGAGATAGGAGGGCATGCCCACCCCTCCTGGGCGCGCCCCTGTCTCCTGGGCCCCTCGAGCGGCCACCGATGTACTTCTTCTTCCTATATAAACCTACGTACCCCAAAAACACCCAGGGAGCCACTGAAGAAATATTTCTGCCACCGTAACCATCTGGGAGCCGTCGCCGGTGTTCTGCCGGAGGTGGAATCCACCATGGAGGGCTTCTACATCAACACCATAGCCCTTACAATGAGTTGTGAGTAGTTTACCACAGACCTTCGGGTCCATAGTTATTAGCTAGATGACTTCTTCTCTCTTTTTGGATCTCAATACAATGTTCTCCCCCTCTCTTGTGGAGATCTATTCGATGTAAACTCTTTTTGCGGTGTGTTTGTTGAGATCCGATGAATTGTTGGTTTATGATCAAGTTTATCTATGAGAAATATCTGAATCTTCTCTGAATTCTTTTATGTATGATTGAGTTATCTTTGCAAGTCTCTTCAAATTATCAGTTTGGTTTGGCCTACTAGATTGATCTTTCTTGCCATGGGAGAAGTGCTCAGCTTTGGGTTCAATCTTGCAGTGTCCTCACCCAGTGACAGAAAGGGTTGCAAGGCATGTATTGTATTGCTTCCACCGAGGATACAAAGATGGGGTTTATATCATATTGCTTGAGTTTATCCCTCTACATCATGTCATCTTTCTTAATGCGTTACTCTGTTCTTATGAACTTAATACTCTAGATGCATGCTGGATAGCGGTCGATGTGTGGAGTAATAGTAGTAGTGCAGGCAGGAGTCGATCTACTTGTCACGGACGTGATGCCTATATACATGATCATGCCTAGATAATCTCATAATTATTCGCTTTTCTATCAGTTGCTCGACAGTAATTTGTTCACCCACCGTAATACTTATGCTATCTTGAGAGAAGCTTCTAGTGAAACCTATGGCCCCCGGGTCTATGTTTTATCATATAAGCTTTCAATCTACTTTTATTTGCATCTTTATTTTTTGCATCTATATTATAAAATACCAAAAATATATTTATCTTATCATATTATCTCTATGAGATCTCACTTTCGCAAGTGGCCGTGAAGGGATTGACAACCCCTTTATTGCGTTGGTTGCGAGTTCTTTGTTTGTTTGTGTAGGTTCATGGGACTTGTGAGGAGCCTCCTACTGGATTGATACCTTGGTTCTCAAAAATTGAGGGAAATGCTTACTCTACTGTGCTGCATCACCCTTTCCTCTTCAAGGAAAACCAATGCAAGCTCAAGATGTAGCAGCAAGGTTGTCATTTCTCATGATCTCACGATCGAGAAAGTCATGGTTGTTGAGTCCCTTGCATAAAATTTAGTTTCCGTTCATCAACTTGCACTCATGGGTTTTGCAACATTCTTTGATATTGATACCGTGGCCCTCTTGTGGAGCAAGACTCTTAAAGTAGCCTTTGTTGGGCATGTCGAGAATGGTCTTTATGTGATTAACTTTTCAGAGTGACCCACTAAGACCGCAACATGCCTAATGGGTAAAGTTGATGTGGGATGGCTTTGGCATCGCCGTTTAGCCCATGTCAATATGTATCTTTGCAAAGGCTTATCAAGGGGGACCATGTCCGAGGACTAACAAATTTTAGTTTTGCCAAACATTGTCCTTGCAGTGCTTTGTATCGAAGGAAAGTTACATGAGAAGGCTCACCCTCGCACGACTATCATCCACTCGAAGAGTACCTTGGAGCTCCTTCACATGGATCTCTTTGGGCCTCCATCCTTTGTTAGTCTTGGGGGTAGAAAGTATTGCTTGGTTATTGTCGATGATTACTCAAGGTACACTTGGGTATATTTCTTCAAGAGAAAGAGTGAAACTCAACAAACTGTGATCGACTTTGGAAATGAAGCTCAACATCAAGATGATGCAAAGATCTTGACAATAAGAAGTGACAACGGCACCGAGTTCAAGAACTACACCTTGGATGAGTTTCTTAGTGATGAGGGGATCAAGCATCAATATTCTGCACCATACACCCCTCAACAAAATGGTGTTGTGGAGAGGAAGAATCAAACATTGATGGATGCGACAAGGACCATGATGGCGAAGTTCAAGTCTCCTTACAACTTTTGGGCCGAAGCCATCAACACCGCATGTCATGCATCCAATCGGTTCTATCTCCGCAAAGGCTTGAACAAGACTCCATATGAAATACTCACCGGTAACAAGCACAGCCTCAAGTACTTCCGGGTGTTGGGTCGTAAGTGTTTCATTCTCCAGAAAGGTGTTCGGTTGTCTAAATTTGAGGCTAGAGCTCATGAGGGCATATTTTTTGGTTATGCTACAAACTCTCATGCTTACTGTGTCCTCAACAAGTCCACGGGACTCATTGAGGAGACGTGTAATGTGGAGTTTGATGAGAATAACGGCTCCCAAGTGGAGCAAAGTGGTACTTGTGATGTAGGTGATGAAATTCCTCCCCAAGCCATAAGAAGAATGGGTGTTGGTCATATCCTACCCATTGAGGAACCCCATGTGGCCGAAGGAGAAGTACAATGCTCCACTCAAGTGGAGCCATCACCGACCCAAGACCCACACACTTCCGAAGAATAAAGTGAAGGCCCTCAACAACGTGAACAAGATCAAGGGAAAGATCAACCTCAAGATGGTGGTGAGCCACCAAGGGCAAGATCAACCTCCCTTCCGAGCAAGTTCAAGATCAAGAGCAAGCTCAAGATCAAGAACAAGCTCGTGATGGCACTCAAGATGATCAAGTTTCCACTCCTCTTTTCATACCTAAGGAGGAATTAGAGCGTCGTGCCGTGAAGATTGCTTCCAAGCTCACAACCAAAGGTCATCTCATGGAGAATGTGGTTGGAAGCCTAAGAGAGGGGGTAAGCACTCGTAGACAATTAGCAAACTATTGTGAACATCACGCATTTGTTTCTTGTGTCGAACCCCAAAAGGTATATGAGGGGCTCGAGGATCCAGATTAGCTCAATGCCATGCATGAAGAACTCAAAAACTTCAAGCACAACCAAGTGTGGAGATTGGTGCCAAGGCCAACGGGGAATCATAATGTCATTGGAACCAAATGGATATTCAAGAACAAGCAAGATGCTCATGGGATCATTGTTCGCAACAAGGCTCATTTGGTGGCACAAGGCTACTCCCAAGTCGAGGGTATCGACTACGGTGAAACCTTTGCTCCTGTTGCTCGCCTTGAATCTATTTGTTTTATGATTGCTTATGCTTCTCATAATAATTTCAAGTTGCAAAAAATGGATGTGAAGAGTGCTTTTCTTAATGGTCCTATTAATGAGTTGGTGTATGTCAAACAACCCCTGGGGTTCGAGGATCCCTATTTCCCCGATCATGTGTACCAACTCGACAAGGCACTCTATGGCCTTAAACAAGCCCCACGTGCGTGGTATGAGCACCTTACCGAGTTGTTGCAAGATCATGGGTTCGAAATTGGGAAAATCGACCCACTCTTTTTACTAAGAAGGTCAAAGGGGAGTTGTTTGTATGCCAACTATATGTTGATGATATTATCTTTGGTTCCCCTAACAAAGCTTTGAATGAGGAATTTGACGCTCTCATGACCTCAAAGTTCAAGATGTCTATGATGGGAGAGTTGAAGTTCTTTCTCGGGTTCAAAATCAAGAAAGGAAGAGAAGGAACCTTCATCAACCAAGCCAAATACACTCAAGACATGCTCAAGAGATTCAAGCTAAGTGATGTCAAGCCAGCTTCCACTCCAATGCCCGTCAAATGCCAACTTGACATAGATCCCAATGGTAAAGCGGTGGATCAAAAGGTATATTGCTCCATGATTGGGTCCCTGCTTTACCTTTGATCATCTAGACCGGATATCATATTGAGTGTGGGAATTTGTGCACGGTTTCAAGCCACACCGAAGGAAAGCCACTTTGTGGCAGTCAAGTGAATCTTTCGATATTTGGCTCAGACCCCAAACTTTGGCTTATGGTACCCAAGAAGAGCCAACTTCGATCTTTTGGGCTATTCAGACTTAGATTGGGCGGGAGACAAAGTGTATAGGAAGTCCACTTCCGGAGGGTGCCAATTTCTTGGTTGCTCTTTGGTGAGTTGGTCTTCTAAGAAGCAAAGTTGTGTATCTCTCTCGTCCACGAAGCAGAGTATGTGGTTGCGGGTAGTTGTTGTGCTCAACTTCTATGGACGAGGCAAACTTTGAAGGATTACCGTGTCACTTGTGACGAAGTGCCTCTCTAGTGTGACAATGAAAGTGCCATCAAGATCTCTCTCAATCTGGTGCAACACTTCAAGACGAAGCATATTGAGATTCGGTATCACTTCATCCGGGATCATATTAGGTGAGGGGAGATCAAGCTCAAGTATGTCAACACTCATGATAACCTTGCAGATATTTTCACGAAGCCCTTGGATGAAGCAAGATTTTGCGAGTTAAGGCATGAGCTAAATATCATTGATTCGAGCAATGTAGCTTGAACCCTTGCACACCCCACCATACTCAACATGATATCTTGTTTAGGTGTAGGCATGGACATAGGGGGAGTGTTGTTCTCTCAATGAACTCTCCCTCCCCCCATTATGCATAAATTGATCAACTCTTTCACATTAGCCATTTTGATGGTCCTTGTGCTTCAAAGACGAGTTTTGGTCATGGGCCCAAGGATAATTCTTCGCCGTGTCATACCAATTGACTCAAACATACACTACTAGGGAAAAGCCTATACACAGAACTTTAGCAGTAGTGCATGTTAAAAAAGGGCGCTGCTGCTAGACAGCAGTAGCGCGGGCGAAAAAACAACGTTGCAGAAACATATATAGCAGTAGCGCGTGCCGCTGTAAAAGTGCTACTACAAAAATTCCCGCCACGAAGCCAACCGGCTACACATAGTAGTAGCGCTCTTTTAGAAACAGCGCTGCCGCTAATTTTGTTGTAGCAGCGTGTTTCTGTGTAAGGCGCTATTGCTAACGAAAATAAAATAAAATGAAAAACAAGTAGAAAAGTAAATGAAAATGAAAGAAATAGAAAAAGGAGAAAGGAAAAAAATAAAATGTAAAGAAAAATAAATGAAAAAAGGGAAAAAGAGAGAAAGGAATAGCAGTAGCGCTTTTCAGGAAACGTGCTATAGCTAACTTAGCTATAGCGCGTTCCCAGGAACGCGCTACCGTTACGTTTCACTTAAACAACGCCCCCCAGAAACCACTTCTTCCCCAAATCCCTCGCCCTCGTCGCCGTCTCCCCAATTCAACGTCGCCCCACTTCGCCGCCATCTCCTGCCGGCGTGGATGCCCGCAACCTCACCGTCTCCCCCTGAGGCCGCCATCATCCTCACCACCGCCGCCCGAGGCTGCCCTTGACCTCACCGTCGCCGCCCTCCACCTCACCGCCGCCTGAGCCCGCCCAGGACCGCCGTTGCCCATGCCCGAGCCCGCCCTCTCCACCGCTGCCTCCGTTGCCGAGCACCTCCCCGCCACCGTCTCTCTCCTCTCTGTAAGTCCCCCACCCCTCCCCCCACTCCTCTCTCTCTGCATTTTGAGCAAAAATTAGTAGAGCAAAAGTTAGTTTATAGCAAAAAAATTAGTTTAGAGCAAAGGATGTTAAGTAGTAGATGTTAGAGCAAAAATTAGTTTAGAGCAAAAAATTTGGTCTACAGCAAAAGTTAGTTAGGGCAGTAGGGTTTAATTAGGGTAGATGTTGCTTGTAGTATATAGTGATACTAGTAGATGTTAATTAGGTTAGGGAAGTACTGGTTACTAGTAGATGTTAATTAGATGTTTTCCAGTTAGGGCAGTAGAGTTTTGCTAGGTTAATTAGGTTAGTAGTGCTGCTAGTAGTAGTGGTACAGTAGGTTAATTAGGTGAAGTTAAATGAATGAAATTAGTAGTTAACTGATTTTTTTCCTTTCATCATTATAGAGCACTAAAGTTAACTGAATTTTGTTCTATTAGTAGTTAAATGAATTTTATTCTACACTTTGTTTTTGAATTAGCTTGTGAAATTTGGACATGTGGTTGCTCGTGTATATTTGGACATGTGTTACGGTGTCGAAGAGGGATATTTGAACAATGTTTCTAGGGAATGAAGCTGAGTGGCCTATGTTTTGCTGGAATGTTGATTCATTTCCATTTCGGCAAATTTCAGGTTCTCGATTTGTCCACTTTTTAGCAAAGGTCATGCCGAAATTTTCCGTGAATTTCGGCATGACTTGTGCTACAAACTAGGACTTATCGAGTGCCCGGGATTTGCCGCAGTAGGGGGGGGGTCAATGTTCCTGCAAAACAATAGGCCTTTTATGTCATTATTCATTTTATTATGTCTAGAATTAATTGACTAGATTTAATGGTAGGAAACATGGCTAGCAACGATGAAGGACAGGGTTCTGGTGATTGCGACAACGTCTACTGGGCGGCAGACGAATTTTTGAGCCTTCCCGATGATCAACCGATGTTGTTGCTGGGCCCACCGGTGGCATCAGGGACTGAGACCGACACGCAGACCGGTGCTGAGACTAAGACTGGTGCTGAGACTTAGACCGACATTGAGACTGGCGCTGAGACTGAGACCGGCGATGCCTCGGGGAGCGGAGCCGGTGTAGAACCGAAAGCAAAGAGGCAACAACTTCCTAACAAACTCAGGACTACTAGACGGGTGGTCACGGAGGTGAACGACGGCATTTTTGAGCCAAAGGCACCCGAGGAAGTGCGCAGGTGCTACGACAATCAAATAGGTTGCATTGTACGGACAACCGCCACCATCAACGATGAGAAACTACAGAAGATAGATAATATTAGGCCCTCCCTCCTAAAGAAGTTTCACCAGATATTCTTGTTCCCGGGCCGGAATGAAAATGATTGTAAAGACCTATGTAAGGACCCGGCAATGAAGAATATAAACAAACACGTCATGACCAAGTTTAGCGACGCGTTGGCCGCCTGGAAAACAAGGGTGAAAGCAAGGATCATCGACAAGAAGGAACCCTACTCCAAGATTGTAAAGGATAATCCGACAATCACGGAAGAGCAGTTTCAAATATTTAAGGCGACTTGCGAGGCCGAAGCTGCCCAAAAAAAGTCTAAGTACATGAAGGGGCTTCAAGAGAGGAACATTGGGAGTCACCACCTCGGAAGCCGTGGTTACGGCGGGAAGAGGTCCAAATGGGCCAAGGAGGACGCGGAAGCCGCGAGTCTGGGCATCCCAGACCCCTTGGCGGAGTTCACCGTCTCGCAGGAGTGTGACGTCCTCAGGGCCCGGCACCATTGGGACCCAGTGAAGAAGGTTTACGAGACAAACGCGGTCATGACGGAGTTCATTAGACTGCTGGTAATTTTAGTTTCTGATCAATTCGACTACACATGTTAGTCATATTTGTAAATGATCCTTGTGCCTTTTGCAGAGAGAGCAGCACAGGATTGCGGCCGAAAGCGACTCGCCGTCTGAGGCATTGGCGAGGCTCAAGTGGGACACTCCATTCAACCGGGCGTTGAACATATTCAAATGACTCCTGGTGGAGACTCGATCGTCGTATGGACACGTGCACAGTGTCGGAGACGGCGCCACGTGGAAGATGTACTACTGTGACACCATGGAGGAGAGAAAGGAAAGATGGAGGTTAACAGAAGAAAACATCGACAAGAAGGTTGAGATTACGGTAGAGAAGAAATCATCTCAGACAGTCGCAACAGCGGTAGCTGCCGCAAAACAGGTGGTTGTAGATATGTCTACTTCCACGGTTCCGGCCGTTTTCAATTGGACCAGGCAAAATCCAGAAAAAAATGTAGCAGACTTTCCCCTTGCTGACTTCTTGGGGAACGTTGCACACGCACCTGCTCCCGCACCGGCTCCCGCACCGGCTCTGGCACTGGACGTGCTCGGCGGTGCTTCGTCTTTGGCTGAGCTCAACGCCCTCACGGTATCTGTCACACCGGCCCCCTTCAATAAATGTATAATCTCCCGTTTTCGTTGCCTTTCGGATGTCTCACGTCGCAGACTTTTCTTCGCAGGCCGACGAAACCCCGTGCACCATATTGTACACCATCGGCGACCAGAAGGTGGACATGGGGAAGGCGACAATAATGGAGCCGTAGGAACCATTGTTCTGCAGTCGGCCGATGCCCACGAACGTCTTCAAGGTTTCCATGGCCAGTGTCAAACCAGACCACGAGAATTTGCCTCCTCTGATACTAGTGGGGGATGACGACGAGACCCCGCGGCGGCTTGGTGATTGTTGCAATGGGTGGGTCCTCTTGTGGCCAAAGAGTCTACTTCGTCTAGAGGCGGCCGGGAGCACACCCACGAGCACGCAGCAGCAAGGTATGAACATCAACACTCCACCTACCCAATTAGCATCGGGTGTCAGGTTGGGTGATAGTGGATGCAGTAAGAAGAGGCTCCATTAGTCGCTGATGACGTTGCCATGGATGAGGATGAGGATGACGATGGCACTCAACAGTATGTCTATACTGGCGCCTACTCAAGGTTTGAGCGTCATGAGTCGGTGCCTGAATTGCCGTCTCCGGAGGCTGAACGTATTATGGACGACCTTCCAGTACTAAAGAAATTTAGGAAGAGAGCGAGGAAAGGCAAAAAAGTTGATTCTATGATCCAGCCGCCTCAGCAGCGTCGACTTCATGACCGTATAGATATCCCGATGCGGATAAATAGCATATCCTCGGTCAACCAATCCTACCTGCAAGAGCGCTAGGGGCCAGATACGGCGATCTAAGGAGACTTCATGACGATGTGGTGCGGATAGAGAAAGGCCTCATCGCCTCGAAAGATCCAGGATACCCACTCTACGTGGTTAAACTTCTGTGGTAATTGTCATACATCGACTGCTTCCCCGGGGATAAGTTCTTCGTTCGGTTCGATTACATATTCGACATGTGTCACGTGAAGAAGCTGGATTTTATGTTTGTCCACCTTTATGCCTTGCACATGAATTACATCATCGGGCTTGAGCAGATACCTTATATCTGTGTCGCTGATCCGTACTACATGCACGAGGCCTTCTTGGGAGTCTGCACAAAGCACTA
Source organism: Triticum dicoccoides (assembly GCF_002162155.2). NCBI lineage: Eukaryota > Viridiplantae > Streptophyta > Magnoliopsida > Poales > Poaceae > Triticum > Triticum dicoccoides. The sequence continues at coordinate 671,093,373 of NC_041381.1, forward strand.
TGAATCCACGAGGGAATACATCGTCAATTTCATGCTCGCCAATAAGGACAAGGAGGCGATTCTCGTGCCTTATCATCCCGTGTAAGTCATCCGCGCGGATATCCTTCCTTCGATTTCAATCATTCATTTGCACGGCGGAGGCTAATTAATTTGAGGTGTACTTATTTTGCGGAGCGGCGGGCGCGCCGCCCTCATCATCCTCTACCCCCGATACTCCCACGCTCTTTACTTGGACTCGTCGAAGAACATTCACAAAAAGGATTACACCCACATCAAGGATGTTCTCGACAGTGCTATATTTTACTACCAATCACTGGGTGGAGAGGTCAGGTACAAGAAGAAAAGAGGTGGCAGGGTCGCCTTCGGCCATAAGACCGACTTCTGCTGCATCCAGCAACCGAGTGATTCTCTTAATGATGGATTCTATGTCCTACACCACATACTGGAGTACAGACGGGATCACCAGAAGCTTCGCATGTCACCTAGATCCGGTGATGCCCATATTCTGCAATGGGCAAAGAACGTAGGACATATCGACGATCATCAACTTCGAGCTGAGTTCTATCACATCCAGCGCGAACTTGCCCAAATCATCATGAAGGAGGTCGTCGAAAAAACAGGGATGTTCTACGAAGAAGGACAAAAGTCGCGGGAAGACGTCCGAACATGGGTAGCCTCTCAACGTCTCGAGATGAAGCCTTTCACTAAGCTCGGGGACTATCTCCCTGACCTCGATGGATGGCACGACATGTTGGAGTGATTGTCGATATATGACAATGTGTCCGTTTAGTCCATACTTTCTGTATGACAAAACTTTGAATTATGCGCGGCAAAACTTTATTTGTGATGTAATTAAACCGTCCTCCTCCTCGACTAGCAAAGATCACTCTAGTTAGGGCATTATGGGTATGATGAACTTTGTTATTTATGCTTATGATATGTTGTTTCTATTTTTGCCAAGTCTGTCTCTTTGTATTGCTCAACTATATATGTTGCATATCATCGACTCATGTGAAGATGCAGGTGCATAGATCATCGATGGTAAAGAAGTGGTACCCAGGAGTATATATACGACAAGTGGCCGGAGTGTCAGGCCCAGGTGTACCAGTTTCCGGTTTTTGAGCGACAGGCAGTAGTTAGTTTAGGTTCACGCTAATGCGAGGGAGGGATACGAACTCATGTACTGCATAGTTCCTCTCTCACTCAAAGTGATAGCTCTTCTCGCATATATCATTGTTTAGATGGATGACAATGTATTTGCAAGTAATCGAGACTTGTATCGCTATTTTCGAGATGATGACGAGAGACCACTTTGTGTTGGATGATGATTATGATGATGACATGATTTGATGAGACTAGTTGTATGTATATGCTATGATTACATTTGTATACAGCCTATTCAAATACAAAACAAATATGCAGGTAAAAAACTAATAAAACTAGTAGTAGCGATGGGCAAAAGTTAGCAGTAGCGCCGCCTTACCAGTAGCGCTGCCCTGTAAAAAGCGCTGTAGATAACATCAGTAGCGCTCTTCAGAGAAGCGCGCTGCAGCTATCCATGTATAGCAGCAGCACGGGATGGCAGGCGCTACTGCTACACATTAGCTGTAGCGCCTTATCAGTAGCGCACAGCCCCGCGCTACTGATAGGCCTAAAACCCGCGCTGCTGCTAGGCTTTTCCCTAGTAGTCATAGGTGGCTCCGGCCACCGCCCTCTCTATGGAGAGGTTGTGTTTCGTGCTTGGTCCTTGTTGTCGTTTGCCCTTCTCCTTGTGCCGTGCGTGTGTTTTGTGTTGTCTCTTGTGCTCACCTCTTGGTGTGTTCGGTGCCTTGAAGGTTGCATTGCAAAGGCCGTTTCCCTCTCTTTTGCGAAACATGCACCCTCTTGGGGGTACGGTACTACCGTGGAAAGCCATGGTACTACTGCAGGAGTGGATTGCTCTGTGTGTGCACAGTTGCATTCTAGGCACAGTACTACCGCTTCCATCACGATAGTAATTTTTTACTACCGCTGGAAGAGCAGTACTACCGCCCAGCGAGCGTTACTACCGCCCGGGCGGTACTACCGCGCCATCACGAGTGGGTGGGGGTTAAGAGCGGGGTAGGGGGAGTTCCAACTCCCCCATACCCATTCATCTCTTCTCCCCACCCCGTCTCTCTCTCTCTCCTGCCCAAGAACGGCGCCGGTGGACCTCGCCGAATCTCCTTCTCCGGCCGCTCTCCTTGCAATCCGTCCAGTGGGATCATTCCCCACCTCGTCCTCTTGCCATGGACCCCGGTATTTCCCCAAGTCCTTCTCTTTTTGTTCTGTTCTTGTGCTTCTAGGTCTTGGGGAGATGCACGTGTATTTCATGTGATTTTTGGCTAAATCTGTGCAAGAGGTAATTGTAGGAGAGTGGTAGTGCAGTAAGCGTGCTATTTGGATTGACACAACACTTTAGTTTGATCAACAGTAGTACCGATCTAGTTTTGCGGGTGTTCCTAGATCCAGATCCGCTGTTATTGTGGCGTTTGAATCCGTGCGGTACTACCGCTCCTCCTGGAGCGGTACTACCACATCCTCGCTCACGATCTGCCTCGCGCGGTACTACCGCTTGGGGCGCGGAAGTAAAAAATTACTTCCACTCCAGGTGCGGTACTACCGTGCCACCCCGGCACGGTACTACTGCGGCTGGAGAGTATGTAATTTTTTACATCCATGCGCCGGTCCGGTACTACGGTAGATTTGCAAATTATGCTATTTTGTCCTTCCCAATCTCGTGCTTGCTTGTTTCTTTTGGCTTTGGCCCTAGTCTTTGCATTGATCCTTCTCGTTTTTCTTGCGTGTTCTTGTGTTGTGTGTCATAGGTGGTGGCTCCGGTTCCAATGTCCGTCGGTCGAATCCTGTCCATGACACGGGCTCGAAGTGCCTATGCAACCAAGGTGAAGCTCCAGGGCGCTCCAATGCCTCCCAACGCAGAACCAAGCACACCGCCACCAAGCTCAAGGAGCCCACCATGGGCATGGATGAGATACCACTGGCTGAGTTTATTGTTCGAAGGAAGATCAACCCCTATGTGAATCCCCGTGCCAACTTCAGAGGGAATGATCTGTTCTGGACCAAGCAGCAGAACCTTATCTATCTGGATGTGATCATGGCCAAGCAAAACATCTACATGGACGTGCACTGGATTGACATGAATCACATGAGGCAGGATAAGCACCATGACTATTTTGGTGAGGCTCTGGACCTGGTGGAGCAATTTGGCATTGAGCACATGCTTAGCTTTCACCTGGACTTTGACCCAGAGATTGTGGCTCAGTTCTTTGCTTCGGTCCACTTCCATTCTGATGAGGCAAGGACCATGACATGGATGACCAATGGTCAACTGATGATTGCTACGTGGAAGGACTTCATGGATTTGCTTCAGGTTCCTGATGCGGGGCTCGACTCACCCGTTGGTGTTCGCCCTCATGCTAACCTGAGTCAGCCAACAAGAACAAGCTTCAGCCCTTCTATGTTGAGAAGACGCTTCCTAGTAAGAAGAAGGTGTGGGTGCTGAACTCCTTCCTTGATATCATGCATCGGATCTTCCGCGACTCCCTCTTCCCATGCATCGGTGACAAGGACAAGGTGCATGCCTATCTTGTGGATATGATGCTCCTTTGTGAGGAGGCGCGTCATGCTCAGACACCAACCACTTGATGTCTCACATATCATGTGGTGCGAGCTTTAGTTTGCGGTGTTCAATTGTAAGGTCCCCATCTATGGGCCTTACCTGTCTCTCTTGATCACAAAGACTTGGGAGAAGCTCTATCCAGGTTATGAGTTTGTTGCCCCTGGCTGGATTCGTCATGAGCCCATCAAGCTCCGCATCAAGAGACAATGAGCTAACACCACCACCAGTGCTGAAGTCGAGGCTGCCAAGACGGCTGTGGATGAGGATGAGATCAAGGAGGAGGAAGCGGATGAGGACAGTTCTGATGGATACACTCCTCCCTCTACTGAGCCTTCTTGGGCTAAGAAGCTGAAGAAGAAGATGAAGGCTCTCTTCTGCATGCAGGCCTAGGGGCAGTACAGGGCCCATGTTGCCTCCAAGGAGAGTCGCCATCGCGATAAGAAGATATTGAGGACCTTTGGTGAGATTGTGCATAGTGGCTCAGAGGAAATCATCACTCCGGAGGCTGCATGGATAGCCAAGCAGGAGTATCAGTGGAAGGAGTCAGAGGAGGAGCCTATTCCCACTGCCGAGACCGACAAGGAGTCGTTTTCAGCCTAAGCTACCAGTTGTGTCGTAGGTGTCCTTTCTGCCTTTTTGGTGTCTCGATGCCAAAGGGGGAGAGAGTGTAGGATTTGCGCATCTTGTGTTGTGTGTTTAGCTTTGTTCCTTTGCTTTCGGTCTATTGAACCTCGTTTTCTTTGGTTTGGTTTGTGCTCATAAGACTAAGTTATCTATCATATGGTGTAAGACATATGCACTCTAGCGTATCTTATTGTCTTTGTTAATCAGTAGTTCATGAGCCTATGCTATCTTGTGTCCTTATCTTTATGCTCATATTCATCTTCTTGCCTACTTGCTTAGTGTTACTTATATTGTTGCAAGAGATGCCTTGTCTATAAAATATAGGGGAGTGTTGATCCTAGTATGTGTGCCGTGCAGTCCAAAGCACTTCTCTAAGATGCGCACACATCTAGGGGGAGCCCGTCTATATTTTATAGATGGTGGGTTTGTCGTTGCTTCATTTTATATCCCTATGTGCAAATCCTGTATTGTCATCAATCCACCAAAAAGGGGGAGATTGTAAGGGCAAATTTATCCCTTAGTAGTTTTGGTGATTGATGACAATGCTTTTGCGGACTAATCATGTGCATTGAGCATTTCAGATATATCATGTCTAAGCACAAGACGATTTGGTGCCCCTCGAAGACTATTGAAGACAGCGTTTCTCTACGTTTCTTTTAGGTGGATTTGAGTCATAGGAAAGCCGTACTATTAAGAGGGGGTCCGCATTGCAAAGGTTTGGGTGGAATCTCACATACACGGCTGTCCCTTTTTGCACCCCTTTCCTTTGGCTCTTTGGAGCATCCTCTGTTTCTTCGTGTCTATGCAAAATGAAGGACTCCTAATGTTGATGAACTGAGGCAGGCGGTAGTACTGCTCTCCAGAGCGGTACTACCGCAAGCCCTCACGGTAGTACCGGGCTCCAGCATGGTAGTATCGTAGGTGCTCATGGTAGTACCGCTCCTTGGGAGCGGTAGTTGAGGGAGTCCTGGATTAGGGGGTCCTCGGACAGCCGGACTATATACTTTGACCGGACTGTTGGACTATGGAGATAAAAGATTGAAGACTTCGTCCAGTGTCCTGATGGGACTCTCCTTTGTGTGGAAGGAAAGCTTGGCGATTCGGATGTGTAGGTCTCCTTCTTTGTAACCGACTCTGTGTAACCCTAGCCCCCTCTGGTGTCTATATAAACTGGAGGGTTTAGTCCGTAGGACGACAACAATCATAATCATAGGCTAGCTTCTAGGGTTTAGCCTCTACAATTTCGTGGTAGATCAACTCTTGTAATACTCATATCATCAAGATCAATCAAGCAGGAAGTAGGGTATTACCTCCATCGAGAGGGACCTAACCTGGGTAAACATCGTGTCCCCCGCCCCCTGTTACCATTAGCCTTAACACACAGTTCGGGACCCCCTACCCGAGATCCATCGGTTTTGACACCGACATTGGTGCTTTCATTGAAAGTTCCACTGTGCCGTCACCGTAAGGCTGGATAGATCGCCCTGTTGTCAAGGACAACACCACCTCTGGGGGAGCCCTGGCTCTAGGCCAAACTCTCCGACTAGGTGGCTTCGTCATGACCGCCCGATCGGCCGTCACACCGACAATGACTTCTCAGGTCATCAAAAACTGCCTCCTCATCAACTCGGAATTTGCCGAACAGATGGATCCAATGGAGCTCTCCTCCCTGAACAAGCTCTTGGATCGGATCGCCGCTCTGGGAGTCGCTATGGACTATGACCATATCGGGCTTAAACCCGACCAAAGGGAGATTAACTCTCTGCCGGCCACCCATCAGATAGCGGTAGTGGAAGAGCAATGCATCGGTTCTTCCTCTATTTTGAAGACGAACTATGTCTGGATCCGCGAGCTCTCCGAGCCGATACCCGTTCGCGGGAGGAAATGACCCAAACCCCGAACTTAGATTCAAGCGGCAGGCTTGAAAGGCAATATTTCGGAGCTCGAACTACCAAGCTCGAAAGCTCCTTTGCCCCTGGGTCTCAAATCGGGTCAGGGTTTGGACTTAAATCTACCCACCCACCCAGACACAAGTGATCTTTCCCACATTAGACAAGAGCCCCAAGAGACAGTACATCACTTCTGGGCTAGATTCCTCCTTGTAATGAGCAAGGCTAAGGACTGTCGCGAGGAAGACGCAATCTCATTATTTTGCAAAAAATGCACAGACAAGGGAATCCTCAATGCCATAAGTCGCTATGACATAGTACACTTTGCTGACTTGGCGGCCATAGTACAGAAGTACTGTGCGATGGAAAGCGCCTGGAAAACCCAAACAAAATTCTGGAATCCTCCGGCTCTCACTAAAACCCCCGTCCGAACTAAGAGGGTGCACTCTCGCAAGTCACCCGATGCAGTCGCGAAGAAACCAAAACCCACTACAAGGCGTGGAACCGTACTGGAGGGATGGCTCAACGGGCCATGCAAAATTCACACCGCACCGGATACCATACCAACACATAGCCTAGAGCATGTTGGATACTACGGCAGGTGGCCAAGAGCGGCGGGGATCTCCTCATCAATCATACCACAGAGCAACATCCCGCCGAAAATAACAATACAAGTACTGACGGTCTTCGACACTTTCGCCTCAAATAATAGGCGCAAGCGAGCACTCCGTAGCCTCGCCGAAGTCTGCCATGTTGCAGCAATAAATCCATGGAGTGACACGGCTATAACTTTCAATGCCAATGACGAACCTCAATTCTGAACAGTTCGGGCACCAGCCGCTTTGGACCTTAGTCCAATCGTGGACGGCTTCCGGCTTACTAAAGTGCTCATGGACAGTGACAGCGGATTAAACCTCATCTATGAGGAGACCCTCAACAAGATGGAAATAGACAAGAGCCGCATTGGGCGAAGCAACACGACCTTCAGGGGAATCATCCCTAGCCGGGAGGTACGATGTGCGGGAAAAATCACACTAGATGTGGTATTCGGCACACCGGAGAATTATAGGTCTGAAGAAATCATATTCCAAGTGGCCCCGTTCAGTAGCGGATACCACGCCCTTTTAGGGCGGGATGCATTCACGAGCTTCCAAGCTATACCCCATTACGGGTACATGAAGCTCAAGATGCCCGGACCCAATGGAATCATCACTCTAGCTAGTGATCCGGATATAGCACTCTACGCCGAAAATAAAACCGCCGCACTGGCCCTTGAGGCATTATCAGAAGCCCTCGCGGCTGAAGAACTAATCATGCTGCACTCCACAGTGGACAGGGACAACGTGATACTCGACAAATGACCCAAGTCCACCTCATTCAAACCAGTGGATGAAATAGTCAAATTCCAGGTCCACCCAACGAACCCTACAAAAACATCATCCATTGGGGTACAGCTTAACCCCACAATAGACGCTGCACTGCGAGAGTTCTTGTGCGAGAATTGGGACATCTTTGCCTGGCATCCCTCAAACATGCCAGGCATCCCACGCAGGATGGCCGAACACAGCCTAAATATACTGAACGGATACAAGCCGGTCAAGTAGACTCTTCGGCGCTTCTCAGAACCTAATCGACAAGCCATGGGAGAAGAGCTAGCCAAGCTACTCGAGGACGGATTCATCAGAGAAATAAAACATCTGGATTTGCTAGCAAACCTGGTGATGGTACCAAAGAAGGACAAATCTTGGCGCCTATGTGTCGATTTCAAGGACCTCAATAAGGCTTTCCCTAAGGATCCCTTCCCCCTCCCCCGCATTGATCAAATCATTGATGTTACCGCAGGACACGACTCATTGTGTTTCCTCGATGCATATTCCGGATACCATCAAATCAAGATGGCGGAGTCGACCAAGCCACAACGGCATTCATCACACCATACGGCCCCTTCTGTTTCAACACCATGCCTTTCGGGCTCAAAAATGCCAGCGCAACCTATCAACGCATGATTCAGACATGCCTGGAGAAACAAATCGGCAAAATAGTGGAGGCATACGTAGACGACGTGGTCATCAAAACCAGACACGTCGAATCTTTAATAGATGATTTGAGGCTTATGTTCGACAACCTCCGAACATATGACATCAAGCTCAACCCAGAAAAATGTGTTTTTGGCGTACCTGCTGGAAAGCTGCTAGGCTTCATCATTTCCAATAGAGGAATTGAAGAAAATCCGGCAAAAATCCTAGCTCTATCACAGTTGGCTACCCCAACAGACCTCAAGCAAATCCAGAAATTAACTAGATGTGTGGCTGCCCTAAGCCGCTTTATCTCCCGATTGGGAGAAAAGGCACTACCTCTTTATCGCCTTCTTCGACGCACCGAACACTTCAAGTGGACGGATGCGGCCACGGTCGGACTGGAAGAAATAAAGTCCCTTTTGGCCAGCAACCCAATCCTGGCCGTGCCAAATATTGGCGAACCCATGCTATTATATATAGTCGCAACACACCAGGTTGTAAGCGATGTGCTCGTCGTCGAACGAGAAACGAACGGACATAAGTTCCCGCTTCAAAAGCCGGTATACTACGTATCCACTGTCCTCACTCCATGCAAGTCCCGGTACCCACATTATCAAAAGATAGCATACGCAGTCTTCATGGCATCCCGGAAACTGTGACACTACTTTCAAGAGTATTCAATCACGGTGGCCTCTGAAGTAACACTCAACGATATAATAAATAACCGCGATGCCACGAGCCGCGATTGCTAAATGGGCTATCGAGCTCCTCCCATTCAACATAACATACAAACCACGGCGAGCCATTAAGTCGCAAGTACTGGCTGACTTCGTCGCCGAATGGACAGAAGCCGAACTCCCTAAGAGTAGGGCATACACTAATTGGATCATGCACTTAGATGGCTCTAAAATGCTGGCCGGATTGGGAGCGGGCATTGTCCTGACATCCCCCACCGGAGAAACAGTCCAATACATACTCCAAATACTATACACAGACTCCAACAATGCAGCCGAATACGAGGCTCTATTGCATGGTCTTCGGATGGCAGTCTCCATGGGCATCCAACGCCTAGAAGTGCGTGGGGATTCGAACCTCGCAATATCTCAGATAAATGGAGACTTTGATGCCAAGGATCTGAAAATGGCAGCCTACCGTAATGTCGTCCTCAAGATGTCAGCTTGGTTCGAGGGGCTCGAATTCCATCATGTGGTTCGAGAAAACAATCAAGCGGAAGATATCCTCGCCCACATCAGCGCCAAGCGCGACCCTGTCCCACCTAATATCTTCTTGCAAAGGTTGTTCAAGCCATCCGTGGTGTGGCAAGGGGAGACCAACAATACTAGTCCTGATCCGACCACAACCCCAGATACCGAGCACACTGACATAATCGGAGGCTCCGCCACCGAAATAACACCTTCAGCCCACGTAATCATGGATGTCATCGCCCAGTCGACCGAACCCTTCTTAGCCTACCTAAATAGGCAAGAGCTCCCCAAGGACCAAAATGAGGCACGTTGCATTGTGCGGCGCTCCAAAGCCTACAAAGTCCACGAGGGAGAGCTTTACAAGAAAAGTGCCACCGGAGTGCTCCAAAGATGCATCTCCAAAGAGAAAGGGTGGCAGCTCTTGGCCGAAATCCATGCCGGACTCGGCGGCCACCACGCCGCAGCTCGGGCCCTTGTAAGCAAGGCCTTCCGTACAGGTTTTTACTGGCCGATAGCCCGAGCAGACACACAGGACCTCGTCCAACATTGCGTCGGTTGCCAGCTTTTCGCCAATCAGAGCCATATGCCCCCTACCACTCTGCAAACATTCCCCATAACTTGGCCCTTCGCGGTCTGGGGGCTTGATATGGTTGGACCCCTTAAAGGGGGAAGCCATAAGAAAAAAATACTTATTGGTCATGGTGGACAAGTTCACCAAATGGATAGAGGCCAAACCAGTCAAATTGGCCGAATCCGGACCAGTGATAGACTTCATATCAGGGGTCGTGCACCGTTACAGTGTCCCCCGCAGCATCATCACTGACAATGGCTCAAACTTCACAGCCGATGAGGTGAAAACTTGGTGCGGCAACATGGGCATTAAGCTCGATTACGCCTCTATCTATCACCCCCAAACAAACGGTCAAGTCAAACGAGCAAACGGTGTTATTACGAGCGGAATAAAACCCAAGCTAGTGTGGTCCTTGAAGGAATCAGATACGCACTGGGTCGAGGAGCTCGACTCCGTACTATGGGGACTGTAGACCACGCGGAATCGCACTACCGGATACACACCATTCTTTATGATGTATGGCATAGAGGCGGTATTGCCCTGCGATATCATTCATGACTCACCTCGAGTGCGCATGTACGAAGAGAGAGAAGCCAAGCTAGATCAGCAGGACAGTTTAGATGCCCCGGAGGAGGAGTGTGACGTTGCAAAGGCCCGTTCCGCATTCTATCAGCAGCAGGCTCGAAGGTATCAAAGAAGAGAAGTGCGGGCCAAAACTTATAACGTTGGCGAACTCGTTCTACCCCTACCGGAGAAGAAAAAGGACAAGCTCAAGCACAAGTGGGAGGGTCCCTTCATCATTGATAAAGTTCTCACCGGAGGAGCGTACCGTCTATGCGATGCATTAGACAACTGACTCGAGCCGAACCCATGGAACACAGCCAGACTCCAAAGGTTCTACGCCTAGCGCCGAACTCTGTGTTTGTCTCCTTACCTCCGCCCTTTTAAATTATATCCTCTCTCTTTTCCTTCCTTCTTTTTTTATATATAGCCCTAGAAGGCTTAAAGTGTGACCCCTTTACACAATTTGTACGCTCTATGCGCGCTAGCTACACCTGGGGGCTTCTTACACAGAAGCTTGATATAACTATTTTCCGGGCTTCAGGCCCAATGCACATGTGTAACTTCTCCATATGTGCCTTTTTTGCTATTATATGCATCGATATGACTTAAGTTTTGGCCAAGCTGGGTTGCCTGGCTGTTGTGTTTATGCCCTACATTCCCGTTAATTCGGCTAGGGCATAAGGGGAGCACTTCTGCGATTGTTACTGTCGGGTCAGCCGGATGTGTACCTCAGACTAGGTGAAGCCGAAAGCTAGCATTCTTAAGGGAATATTCGGTCGGCGAACAAAAGATGTTTTTTTACCTATTACAATATAAATCCCCAGATGTTTTGTATCCTGCGTCTTTGTTCGCAGTTTGGACATGCACATTAATGCATGCGTACCCAGGGAAAGGAACCCTTAACGGAACTCTTCTCTCTGGAAGATGTTTCTTACTATCCATCTAATATAACATAACTAGTTGGGTACTTGTCTGTTCAAGCACTTATGACCCCTATGCCTAGTTTCCACGTGTACCCCGGTTTTCATAACTGAGCGTGTATTCGGATACACTTCGGACTATCGGGTCCGAAGGCTGAAGCGAAAAGGTCCGCCATGACAAATGATTTACAATCCGGCTAGGGACAAAATACGTCCACTGAAGTACATAGTCACTTAGGCTGGCTAAATTCTTCTTCTATACCATCCAATAGGCTGTCTAGCCTACAATCCTGTTGGGAATACTTTGCGGCTAACCCTACTTGGTCATATACCAAACGAACGGGAATTTCCTTCCCATCTGACTCTACAGGACCGACCAGGGCCATTTGATTCGGATCCACCTTGGTGTACCACGTCTTTACCATGGCCCAGGCTTCCCTCGCACCTTGTCGGCAGGCCGATATCTTCCATAATCAGAAGTGCCACCGTGCTCCCTTGAGTAGCTCTACAAGCTCTCCCATGCTTCTTGGCTGGGAGGTGTACGGCCACAAGGCCTGGGCAATACCCTGCATCACCTGCCGAACTCGTTCGTGCAGTTGTGAAAGTTCTTGCAGAAGATTGCCTATGGATCCGGGCATCTCCTCTTCAGGACGGCCTATCAGCATACCTATAGACATAACACTGTTAACTTGTTTTTTCACCGAACAGTACAAAGGTTCGCTTAAGCACTTACTATAAATGCCGCGTCGAAGCCTCTTATTCTCCCTCACGGAGTCAACAAGCTAGGCCCAAACATCCTTTAATTCCACGTCCAGCCGGGTCTTCGTGACCTGGAGATTATTTTTCTCCTCTATAACCTTTGTAAGCACATGCTCGCCAGCCTTCATCTGTCGTTCAGCATATTGCTCATTCACCGGTACGATCTCCGGATTACCTCCGGGATTGCGTGCAGAGTCTATTATTAGATTCACATTCATGCCGAATAATAACTGGTTTACGTACTTACATTCTCTTTGATTGAGACAAGTATTACTATATGGGGCCGTCTTGGACTCCTCCATTCCGGCAACTATGGCACGCAGCTGGGCTTTGCACTCCTCCAGCTCTTTTCACAGCTGGGCATTCTTCTCTGCAAGAACCTATGCATACAATGATCCTTAAATCAGTTGTGCCAACTGTTTCAAGTCTCAGGGGCTACTAATATACATACTTATTAAATTTTCTTACCCGTATATCCTTTACATATTGGTTTGTGGCTCTGGCGAGTCCATCTTGAGCAGCTTGGATGTACGCGTCCCCTGAGTTGAAGGCATTAAACGCCTCTTCGAAGAAATTAGCATCGCGGAGTATGGATCGTCGGTGCCGGTGATTCATGGCGCTCTCCTCTTCGGAATTCGTAGCGGAGATTCTATCCACATCCCCTGTAGAGGGATAATTCGGTGTTGTCCCCATGTTAGCCTCCACCCTTGAGGCCGGTTCTGGTATCCAGCTGGCGGAGGCGTGGTTGGCAGGGTCTCCGGACATAGTCCGGCAAGTACTCTTTCTGCTTGGACAAAATGTATGCTGTTACACTTCAGAGACGATGATCACGGAGCAGGTTTTAAATCATACCTTTGCGATGGCGTCTCAGTCCTAACCGTTTTCCTCTTAAGCCTTCCCGGCTTGGGTGCCCTTTGCTGATGAGCCCCCGTGGGATCAGCACGGTGCCCCGATAGCCTTTTCTATAAAGTACAATATATGTTCATGGGGTAAGGCACAAAAGAAGGTATCCTTCTCAGAAGTTAGGACTCCGGTTTTACTTACATTCGATGCAGGGAGCAGTCCAGGATAATCGGCGATTATGGCCACCAAGGTGCCATGACGGCTTGCCTAGTAAAATGTCCTGTCGACAAGCTCCACAGATATGTCTGGATCTTCTTCAAGTCCGGGGTCGAGGGCCCGGTCAGGGTCCTCTGGCTACGGAGACGGGCTGTGAACCTCCCTCACGGCCTTTTTCAGTTCCTGCTATGAATTGACAAGGTAAGTATTTGTGATGAAAAATACGGGGATGAATGGAGTTGAGTAAAAGATAGCGGCTCACCCAGCTTGGGGGTTGTACATGGAAAATCCATCCCGTGGCTTAATACGGAGGAACTCCTCTTATTCTCTTTTGCACAAGTCGGACAGTATTTTCGCCAGAGCGGTGGCGGAGTCTGGACCTTTACGACCGCAGCGGGTGGCGTCGTCTTCTCCATTGAAGTGCCACATGGGTTTCCCCCGATATTGAAGTGGCTTCACCCCCCGCATTATACATATTGACATAACTTTGATTATTGTCAATCCTGATTTGGCCATCGTTTTTATCCTGCCCATCAGGTAAAGGACCTCTGTGTTATCTTCCACCTGGGGGCTCCGGGGGCGCCAGCTGTGGCGTTTCTTCAGCGGGGTATTAGCGAACCCAGGAAGGCCCATCCGAATTGGGTCCAGAAGGGGGACGTCCTCTACATAAAACCACTCCGAAGGCCAGTCTTCGGATGCTTTCTTTCGAGTGCCGGACAAGTACCTGGTCTCGGCGACACGCCATATTTCGGCTCCGCCCACTTGATATATTGATCCCTCCTGATTACGGGGGACAAGGCAGAATAGCCTCTTCCATAGCTCGAAATGAGCCTCGCAGCCCAGAAATAGCTTGCAAAGGGCGACATAACCTATGATGTGCAGTACGGAGGCAGGGGTGAAGTTATGCAGCTGGAGGCCATAGAACTCCAGGATCCTGCGGAGGAACGGGTGGATTGGAAACCCGAGTCCCCTCAGCAAAGGGACAAGGCATACCTGCTCCCCTTGGATGGGTTGGGAAAGCTCTCTGCTTGCTCCCCGCCATTATAGGTGGCTAGTTCGGCTCGGACAGGGACCATGTATGCAGGCGGGAGAAACCCCTTGGTCTGCAACTGTACTAATCGGCTATGGGGGACATAACACTTCTCCCAATCACCTGGCTTAATGCTACATGAGCAAGAGGAGGAGCTGCGACGGCCGGTCATGATGGGATAGTTTCTTCCGGGCGTGCTCTGATGAGTGCTTGCTGGGGGAGGATGGTGTAATAATGGATCTGAGGATTCCCTTCTCTTTAAATAGACGATTTACTTACATGGTTAGGGTGGCAAATGTAAAAATGCCCCGATTTCTTGCATTCACTCGACACGTGGAGATAACCATTATTAAAGCACAGAAGCCGAGGAGTACAACATTAATGGGAAGCCAGATACTATTCGCTACAACAGGTACTCTGGATTTCGAGGAGAACCCACCTTGTAATGCCGAAGACAATTTGCGCGCCGGACTCATCGTCATTGAAGCCTGGTTGAGGGGCTACTGAGAGAGTCCTGGATTAGGGGGTCCTCGGACAGCCGGACTATATACTTTGACTGGACTGTTGGACTATGGAGATACAAGATTGAAGACTTCGTCCCGTGTCCGGATGGGACTCTCCTTTGCATGGAAGGCAAGCTTGGCGATTCAGATGTGTAGATCTCCTTCTCTGTAACCGACTCTGTGTAACCCTAGACCTCTCTGGAGTCTATATAAACCGGAGGGTTTAGTCCGTAGGACGACAACAATCATAATCATAGGCTAGCTTCTAGGGTTTAGCCTCTACAATCTCGTGGTAGATCAACTCTTGTAATACTCATATCATCAAGATCAATCAAGCAGGAAGTAGGGTATTACCTCCATCGAGAGGGCCCGAACCTGGGTAAACATTGTGTCCCCCGCCTCCTGTTACCATTAGCCTTAGACGCACAGTTCGGGACCCCCTATCCGAGATCTGCCGGTTTTGACACCGACAGTAATACCATGGTCTCAGGCCAGGTGCAGCTGCTCAAGCGGTAGTAGGGGCGGATGTAATTTTTTACATCCGCACCCTATGCGGTAGTACCGCGCCTAAGCGCGGTAGTACCGTGAGCTCTGGCCAAGCACAACAGCATGAGCGGAAGTAGGGGCGGATGTAAATTTTTACATCCATGCCCTACACGGTAGTACCGCTCCAGGCGTGCGGTAGTACCGTGTCGGATTTTTGCATAGACCTAAACTCAGCGGAAGTAGTCATGGATCTATTTTTTTATGTCCGTGCCTTCTCAGCCTTGACTATCCCTGCCTTGTGGTAGTACCGAAAGGGGGCGCGGTAGTACCACGACAGCGGTTCTGTCACTCCCTATCTTAGCACATCAGGTCTAGACCTGGCCCCTGCGTGCCAGCGGTAGTCCGCCGTGGTAGTACCGCAGGCCCGTGCGGTAGTACCGCTTGTATGGTGCGGTAGTACCACGTGTCACAGGCTGAGTTGGTGGATAACAGTTGGATTTGTTCTTCCACTATAAAAGGGGTGTCTTCTTCTCCGAGTTGACTACCTCTTCCATCTCTAAGCTCCGTTGATGCTCTAAGCTCCATTTTCGTCCGATCTCTCTCCCTAGCCAATCAAACTTGTTGATTCTCTAGGGATTGGTTGAGAAGGCCTCGATCTACACTTCTACCAAGAGAAATTTGATTCCCCCCACTAATCCCTTGCATATCTTGTTACTCTTGGGTGTTTGAGCACCCTAGACGGTTGAGGTCACTGCGGAGCCATAGTCCATTGTGGTGAAGCTTCGTGGTGTCATTGGGAGCCTCCAATTAAGTTGTGGAGATTGCCCCAACCTTGTTTGTAAAGGTTCGATCGCCACCTTCAAGGGCACCAATAGTGGAATCACGGCATCTCGCATTGTGTGAGGGCATGAGGAGAATACGGTGGCCCTAGTGGCTTCTTCGGGAGCATTGTGCCTCCACACTGCTCCAACGGAGACATACTTCCCCTCAAAGGGAAGGAACTTCTGTAACACATCCTCGTCTCCATCGGTTCCACTCTTGGTTAGCTCTTACCTTTACTTGTGGAAGTTATATTGTGTTATATCCTTTGCTTTCTTGTGTGCTTATTGTTGTTGCATCATATAGGTTGCTCACCTAGTTGCATATGTAGACAACCTACTTTGATGCAAAGTTTAATTTGGTAAAGAAAAGCTAAAAATTGTTAGTTGCCTATTCAACCCCCTCTAGTCAACTATATCGATCCTTTCACTTGTGTTGCATAATGAGGAGTACACTAATTGTGAGTTATGGTGCAAATACTAACCCCAGGCAAATAGGGTAACCCACCTCCAATCCTCGCTCTGCTCCTCCATAGGGGACGGATTGCGTGAAACAATCCAGCAAGTGCACGTTCTCAAATGATGTCTATCCAAAACCAAGAGCAGTTATGCCATCGCTGGGGCTGTAACATGAGGCTTGTATTCATACGAAACATAAATGCCGCCTGGTCCACTAGTGTGCTGTATACCAGGACGTATTCACGAACGCTCGTAATTACCATGTCACGTATTTGCGAATGGGCTATAAATTTTATTGAAAGAAAGGGATCTTTCTCCCGATTCCATAACGAAACCATGCAGTATTCTTGATACAACCCAAACACACCATGAACCCCCCAACATGAAACTCTACTAAACATGCGCACTACAAGAGCGCATAACACTCCCCTCCGGCCCTATGCCCCATTTTTTTCAAAGTGCATAGGCGAAGGGGTATAACACCCACTTCTCTCCAACCCCTGTCTAACTTATTACACAAAATGAAACCAGGTTACCACGCGTTTTCAATCACGAATTGACTGTAAGAACATGCAAGCTCAGCAAAACTATGTTCCAGGATTACAAACTTCGAAGATCTCATCCTCAGCAGTTCTCCAGTCTGGGCACCCAGGTCGCCCGGCCTCGTCTTGATTGAAAGATATCACTGGCGACTCGATCCAGTAGCTTTGTACCCCGTTGCAGCTCCACCTTTACGTCCTCCCTCACCTGCAAAAAACTCCAATCATTAATCCAATGCGACATTCTGAACATCAAAACACAAGGATCAGTAGGCCACACGCGTTAGAAACATGCTAAGTTCCTAGCTTTCCAGATACTCCAAATTAGAGCGGCCACCCCAACAGAAACTTTTTTCTTATTCTCTACCCCAAAACCCTCAAGACAACTATATATACATGTGTCCATATCACTGAAGTCACATCGGAGCCAAATGCAGTAACTGACCACATTCCACATATATCTAGCAAGCGGGCATCGAAAGAAAAGATGATTGATAGATTATTTTTCATTACAAAAAATACATTTCTTTCGCACTTCCCCCCTCTATGTAACAAAACATCTCTAGTTAGTATGCTTTTTTTTCAAAACTAACCAGATAAAAGTTTTGATTTTCGGGGGGATTTTAACTTTCCATAGTAATATGTTGGGCCATTTTTCTCCCACATGTAAAACAGAGTAAAAAGACTTCACACTATACATCCCAAACTTATCAGGGATCCGGTGTAGTTTATCTTTTTCCTCGGTTAACTTAACCTGCCTGCATATTTTTACCAGATCTTGCCATTCAGTTTCTCTTTCCCCACCAGCGCTCTTCTGAATTGAAGAATAGCCAAGTTGGAAGAAATAGCTTCAAATACAGTAATGTGTTGATTGAGAGAGACATTATATAGACTGGGGAAAGTATCAGATAGACTTTGTTTCCCATTCCATATGTCTTCCCAAAATCTAGTTTTCTTCCCATCCCCAATTTTAAATTTGCAACATTTCAGGAACAAGGTTTTGCATTTCAGCAACCCCTACCAAAAGTGTGATCACCTTGCTTTCTACCAACCTGTCCAAAGGTGGAGTTCCCTATGTATTTGTTCCATAAAATTTTTTGCCATAAACTTTCCTCATTAAAAAGTTTCCACAACCACTTAGATAGAAAAGCAACATTCATGAAATCTAAATCTAAAATCCCTAATCTTCCCAGTTCTTTTGGTCTACACACTTTTTCCCAAGCAACGAAATGATACTTCTATTTGTTTTCCTCACCAGTCCAAAGAAAATTAGCTCTGGGTCTGTCCAATGTTTTTACTCCTTTTGGTAACCGATAAAAGGAGAGCGTAAAAAGGACTGGACTGGTCAAGGAGGAATTGATAATAGTTGTCCTATCAGCCATATTAAGAAACCTCCCCAACCAAACCCCCATTCTTTTCTCTGTTTTATTAACAGAGGGATTACAATCACTGTTCTTCAGTTTGTGCTCATCCACTGGAATTCCAAGATATTTAAACGGGAGACTCCCTCTTCTGCAAGTGAGAATCTCTTCAAAAAACTTAATACTATCTTCCTCCAATCCTACACACACCACTTCACTCTTGTGGAAGTTAATTTTTATCCCTGACATGATTTGAAATAAACTTAGAATTCTTTTTACATTATTAGCCTATTCCAAATCATCTTGGAAGAGAAGAATGTTGTCATCTGCATACTGCAAAATGCACACATCATTATCATAATGATTTTTAGCAAGGCCGCCTATCAGTCTGATGACCCACAAGTGTATGGGGTCAATTGTAGCACTTTTCGATGAGTAAGAGTGTCTAACCCAACGAGGAGTAGAAGGAAATGACAAGTGGTTTTCAGCAAGGTAATGTCTGCAAGTGCTAAAATTGTAAGTAGCGGAGTAGTTTGGTAGCAAGATAATTTATAACAAGCAAGTAACAATAGTAGTAACAAAAGTGCAGCAAGGTAGCCTGATCCTTTTGAGACAAAGGACAGGCCAAAACGTTTTCTTATAGTAAGCAAAGTGTTCTTGAGGGTACACATGAATTTCATCTAGTCACTTTCATCATGTTGGCTTAATTCGTGTTCGGTACTTTGATAATTTGATATGTGGGTTGACCGGCGCTTAGGTGTTGTTCTTACTTGAACAAATCTCCTACTTATGATTAACCCTCTCGCAAGCATCCGCAGCTACGAGAAAATTATTAAGAAAAGTATTAAGAATACATTCTAACCATAGCATTAAACTTTTGGTTCCAATCGGCCCCTTACGGAATAGCGCATAAACTGGGGTTTAAGCTTCTATCACTCTTGCAACCCACCATCTAATAACTACTCCACAATGCATTCCCTTAGGCCCAAATATGGTGAAGTGTCATGTAGTCGACGTTCACATGACACCACTAAGAGAATGGCAACATGCATACCATCAAAATATTGAACACATATCAAGTTCACATGATTACTTGCAACATGATTTCTCCCATGACCTCAAGAACGGAAGTAACTACTCACAAATGATAAACATGCGCAAGATTAGAGGGGTATTAAATAGCATAATGGATCTGAACATATAATCTTCCACCAAATAAACCATATAGTAATCAACTACAAGATGTAATCAACACTACTAGTCACCCATGGGCACCAATCTATAGTTTTGATACAAAGATTGAACGCGAGAGATGAACTAGGGTTTGAGAGGAGTTGGTGTTGTGAAGATGTTGATGAAGATATCCCTCCCCAAGATGAGAGAGTTGTTGGTGATGATGATGATGATGATTTCCCCCTCCGGGAGGGAAGTTCCCCCGGCAGAATCGCTCTGCCGGAGAGCAAAAGTGCACGTGCCCAATTTCTGCCTCGAGGCGGCGGTGCTTCGTCCGGAAAGTCTCCCCCTCATTTTTTCTAGGTCAAAATGACTTATATACCAGAAGATGGGCACCGGAGGTGGGCCGAGGAGGGCATAACCCACCAGAGCGCGCCTGGGCTACCTGGCGCGCCCAGGTGGGTTGTGCCCACCTAGTGGGCCCCCACTGGGAGATATTTGCTCCAATATTTCATAAATATTCCATAAAAAATTTCCATGAAGGTTCAGCTTGTTTGGAGTTGTGCAAAATAGGTAGCCTGACGTAGCTTTCTCAGGTCCAGATTTCCAGCTACCAGAATTCTCCCTCTTGGTGTGTACCTTGCAAATTATGAGAGAACATGCATTATAATTAGTCCAAAAAGCATTATTATGGATAAAAACGTTATAAATAACAGTAAGAAAACATGATGCAAAATGGACGTATCAACTCCCCCAAGCTTGGTTAACATCATACTTGGCAAGAATTTTATGAAAAGCACCATGAATAAAGTGTGAACCACCATCAATCATTAAATATCTAGGGACTCTAAACCTTGGGAAAATAACTTCCTTAAGCATTTTAATAGAGGTGTTGTGATCAGCACTATTAGTTGGAATGGCATCTACCTATTTAGTAACATAATCAACAACAACCAAAATATGTGTATACTCATTAGAGGAAAGAAAAGGTCCCATGTAATCAAATCCCCAAACATCAAATGGTTCAACAACAAGTGAATAATTCATAGGCATTTCTTGGCTCTTACCAATTTTACCTATTCTTTGGCATTCATCACAAGATGAGACAAACTTACGGGCATCCTTGAAGAGAGTAGTCCAATAAAATCCAGATTGCAATACCTCGTGAGCAGGTCTATCTCCAGCATGATGCCCTCCATAAGCCTCAAAGTGACATTTCCATAGGATTTTTCCATGTTCATGCTCAGGTACACAATGTCTAATAATACCATCTACTCCTTGTTTATAAAGATGTGGGTCATCCCAAAAGTAATGTCTTAAATCATAGAAGATTTTTTTGTTTTGTTGGTATGTAAAGCTAGGAGGCAAATATTTAGCAACAATGTAATTAGCATAATCAGCATACCAAGGAAGTACTATTAGCAACATTTATTGCAGCTAACTGCTCATCAAGAAAACTATCATCAATAGGTAGTGGGTCATCAAGCACATTTTCAAGCCTAGACAAGTTATCTGCTACAGGGTTCCCAACTCCTTTTCTATCCATAATATGTAAATCAAATTCTTGTAACAAGAGAACCCAACGAATAAGTCTAGGTTTAGCATCTTTCTTTTCCATAAGATATTTAATAGCAGCATGGTATGTCTGAACAATTACTTTGGAATCAACAATATAAGGTCTGAATTTATCACAAGCAAACACCACTGCTAAAAATTATTTTTCAGTAGTAGCATAATATCTTTGAGAACCGTCTAGAGTTTTACTAGCATAATGAATAACATTCAATTTCTAATCAACTCTTTGTCCTAGAACAACACCAACAACATAATCACTAGCATCACACATAATTTCAAAAAGCATGTTCCAATCAGGTGGTTGAATAATAGGTGCAGAAATTAAGGCTTTCTTGAGTGTTTCAAAGGCTTCTAAACAACCATCATCAAAAACAAAAGGAACATCCTTTTGCAAAAGACTAGTGAGAGGCCTAGAAATTTTAGAGAAGTCTTTAATAAATCTCCTATATAAACCAACATGACCTAGGAAACTATGAATACCTTTGATGTCCTTAGGACATGTCATTTTCTCAATTGCATCAACCTTAGCTTGGTCCACTTCAATACCTCTTTTAGAAATTTTATGACCCAAGACAATGCCCTCATTAACCATAAAGTGGCACTTCTCCCAATTCAAGACAAGATTTGTTTGTTCACATCTCTGCAAAACTCGCTCAAGATTGCTTAAACAATCATCAAAGGACTTCCCATAAACAGAAAAGTCATCCATGAAAACCTCAACAATCTTTTCACAAAAGTCAGAGAATATAGCAGTCATACATCTTTGAAAGGTAGCACCTCCATTACATAAACCTAAAGGCATACGTCTATAAGAAAATGTTCCAAAAGGACGTAAAAGTGGTCTTTTCTTGATCAAATTGTAAAATAGGTATTTGTGAAAAGCCAGAGTATCCATCAAGGAAGCAAAAATGTGTGTGCTTAGATAGTGTTTGTAACATTTTATTAATAAAAGGCAAAGGGTAATGATCTTTTCTAGTAGCTTTATTTAATTTTCTATAATCCATTACCATTATATAGCCCGTGACAATTCTTTGTGGAATAAGCTCATTCTCATCATTAGGAACAATAGTAATACCTCCCTTCTTAGGAACACATAGAACAGGACTTACCCATCTACTATCAGCTATAGGATATATTATACCTGCTTCCAGAAGTTTTAATATTTCCGTTCTTACCACTTCTTTCATCTTCGGATTTAACTGAAGTTCATGATCAACAACTGGTTTAGCATCAGGTTCCATATTAATTTTGTGCTGACATAGAGTGCGACTAATGCCCTCTGCGAAGGGCTTATCTTTTACTATTATCTTCTACCCTTATACAAGAGTCATGGTGATCAACACCTTTCCTTTTTACATTTTTTTCCTTTGGAAAGCTCTTTGTGTTGGGGTGATCCGGATATATATATCCACTTGGAAGTAGGCGTTCATAAATTATTATTGTTGACATTACCCTTGAGGTAAAAGGTTGGGAGGCGAAACTATAAGCCCCTATCTTTCTCTATGTTCGATTAAAACTTTTGACCCATAAATATCACGTGAGTGTTAGAAATTGTAAAAGACTAAATGATAGTTGAGTATGTGGAGTTTGCTAAATCAAAGCTCTGACATAGACCCTTCCTGAAAATAAGATGAATTGCAATTGTTTGATGACTAAGAATGAAGTTTGCTAGTTTTCAAGAAAGTTTGTGGTTTATACATTAACATGTGAATAGCTTGTTACCTGGTCATGAAAAGTTTTATGAGATGAGCTACTGTTATGACATATAATGATGCTAGAAGAGGTGATTGAATTTATCATTGATTAAACTTATGCACCTGCTAGCATTCACACTTCATAAATTATTTCTTTTATCATTTACCTACTCGAGGACGGGCAGGAATTAAGCTTGGGGATGCTGATACGTCTCCAACGTATCTATAATTTATGAAGTATTCATGCTATCATATTATCCATCTAGGATGTTTTATATGCATTTATATGTTATTTTATATGATTCTTGGGACTAACCTATTAACCTAGAGCCCAGTGCCAGTTTCTGTTTTCTCCTTGTTTTTGAGTTTTACAGAAAAGGAATACCAAACGGAGTCCACATGATGTGCCAATTTTTGATGAATTTTTATGGACCAAAAGAAGCCCCTAGAGTGTAAGAGTTGGGATGGAAGAGTCCCGGGCTGCCCACGAGGGTGGTGGGCACGCCCCCTGCCTCATGGACAGCCCGGAGACCCCCCCTGACATGAAACCTATGACAAAAAATCCTATAAATACTGAAACCTCCAGAAAATAACCTAGATTGGGAGTTCCGCCGCCGCAAGCCTCTGTAGCCACGAGAAATCAATCTAGGCCCTCTCTAGCACCCTGCCGGAGGGGGCCATCATCACCGGAGGCCATGGAGGAGGATCTTGGAGGGGCCATCATCGCCATGAAGGCCAATGACCAGAGAGAGAACCTCTCCCCATCTAGGGGGGAGGCCATGGAGGAGGAAGCACAAGGGGGAGAACCTCTCCTCCTCTCTCTCGGTGGTGCTGGAGTGCCATCGGGAGGCGAATCATCGCCACGGTGATCGTCTTCATCAACATCACCATCATCATCACCATCCTCATCTCTTTTACGCGGTCCACTCTCCTGCACCCTGCTATAATCCCTACTTGAACATGGTGCTTTATGCTACATATTATGATCCAATGATGTGTTTCCATCCTATGATGTTTTTGAGTAGATATCTTTTGTCTTTGGGTTGATTGATGATCTAGATTGGTACAAGTTGTATGTTTTATTTTGGTGTTGTCCTATTGTGCCCTCCATGTCGCGCAAGTGTGAGGGATTCCCGCAGTAAGGTGTTGCAATACGTTCATGATTCGCTTATAGTGGGTTGCTTGAGTGGCAGAAGCATAAATCCGAGTAAGGGGGTTGTGGCGTATGGGATAAAGGGGACTTGATGATTTAATACTATGGTTGGGTTTTACCTTAATGATCTTTAGTAGTTGCAGATGCTTGCTAGAGTTGGAATCATAAGTGCATATGATCCAAGAAGAGAAAGTATGTTAGCTTATGTCTCTCCCTCATATGAAATTGCAATGACGACTATCGGTCTTGTTAACAATTGCCTAGGATAATTCCGCACACCGATCCATCATTATTCCACACTTGCTATTTATATTATTTCGTAATATATTCTAACTTTATGATAACAGCAACTACTTTTATATTTTAGCTCTCCGATAGCATGCAAAGTTATCCTCTTCATACCCACAACATAGTTTTATTTCTCGTATCTAGTTGGAAGCAAATGTTCGGTGTATGTAGAGTCGTATCAGTGGCATATAGGACTTGAGAGAATATTGATCTTACCTTTAGATCCTTGTGGGTTCGACACTCCATACTTATCACTTCCACCTTTGGAAATTGCTACGATGATTCCTTGCACTTGGGGATTATCAAGCTCTTTTGTGGCGCCGTTGTCGGGGAGCAATAGCGTGGGGTTGATATTCTCGTGTGTGCTTCTTTGCTTCCTTCGCTAAGTAGATTTTGTTTTTCCTTTTTGTTTCTGTTTAGTTGTGGGTGAAACATACAAAAAAATTTAAAAATGAAAATACAAAAAAATTTACTTGCCTCTGATGCCTAAAAAGTTTTTTCAAAAAGAGAAGTACATGGAAAGTTATGCATTGAAGAAGTGAGGGCCGACCTTGAGCACTTGTGTTCATGCTCACGGAAACAATGTAGAATTTTTCATGGAAGTTTCTCTGTAAATAATTACCCCCTTGCATATATCCATTGTATTATAAAATTAATGTGCCAAGCTTTGGTTTTAGGATGATTAGATTGCTTGTTTACTATGTGCAGAACAAAAACAGAAACTTTGGCTGCAGCGCGTGATTTTACATTTTTTACTGGAAAGTCAAATGGGTCTGAATCTTCTTGAACATTACTTCTATAAAAAAATTCAAATTTTAATATTTATTCCATAATTGTTTGACTTACAGAAGTTTTATAAACTTCCAGATTACTACAGACTGTCCTGTTTTTGACAGATTCTGTTTATCGCGTGTTGTTTGCTTATTTTGATGAATCTATGGCTAGTATCGGGAGGTATGAACCATAGAGAAGTTGGAATACAGTAGGTTTAACACCAATATAAATAAATAATGAGTTCATTACAGTACCTCAAAGTGGTATTTTGCTTTATTACAGTAATGGATCTCACAAAGTTTTTGTTAAGTTTTTTTTGGATGAAGTGGTCAAAGAACGAGGAGTTACCGATGTGAGAAGAATAAAGAGAGGCAAGAGCTCAATCTTGGGGATGCCCAAGGCACCCCAAGTAAATATTTCAAAGCTCAAGCATCTAAGCTTGGGGATGCCCCGGTTGGCATCCCATCTTTCTTCGTCAACAAATATCAGTATACCTTGGTTTTTGTTTTGTTCACACGATTTGTGTCCTTTGTGTTTTTATTTTTCTTTAAAAACCATGCTAGTACGAGATAGCCCTTCATTGATTTATAGAATACTTCATGTGCTATGATCTTATAGAATTGCTCTTTGTGCTTCACTTAAATCTTTTGAGTATGGTTTTATAGAACACTTCATGTGCTTCACTTATATATTTTGAGCTTGGATATTGACTAGTCTATATTAATTGTAGAATGATCCATGATCCTCACTTATACCTTTTGGAGTATGAATAATAATATCATCTAAAGTGGGTTCGGAAGAGTGTCAACTTTAGAAATTAGTGATCCCACTATTTTGGAGGGTGTTGAATCTTAGTGAGATATTTATGAAAGTGGATTTGGAAGAGTGTCAACTTTAGTTAGTAATGATTCCACTATTTCGGAAGAGGTTCCAATTGATTATGAGAACAAAGTTGCTATCTATGATGATTAATGTGATGATATGTATGCTATAAAGAATAATGTTAACCATGAAACTTGTCATCATGATATTAATTTTCAATTGGATTATGCCTCGCATGACGGTTATTTTGTTGAGTTTGCTCCCACTATTCTGAATGAGAAGAATTTTGCTTATGTGGAGAGTAGAAAAAAATGTTTATGCTTGTAGATCATGAAAAGAATGCTTTATTTAATGTTTGTGTTGTTAAACTCATTCGTTAATCTACAGAAAATTATTATGAGGGAGGAATATATGCTCGTAGGAGTTGCATTAATATCAAGTTTCCTCTCTATGTGCTTAAAGTTCCGAAGTTATATTTGTTTTGCCTTCCTATGCTACTTGATTATTGTTCCCTTAAACTATGTGCTCACAAAATCCCTAGGAACAGGAAGTTTGTTAGTTTTAAATTTGCTAGTCATATTCTTCATGATGCTCTCTTTGTGTTTCAATTCTTATCTTTTATGTGAGCATCATTGAAATCATCATGCCTAGCTAAAATGCATTAAAGAAAAGTGCTTGTTGGGAGACAACCCAATATTTACCCTTACTGTTTTTGTGTGTTTACATGATTAATCTACTGTAGTAATCATTTTTTATATCTTTTGTTTCAATAAAGTGCCAAGTAAAACCTTTGGGAAGACTTGGGTGAAAGCTAATGTGATCTTGCTGTAGAAAACAGAAACTTTGCTCTCACAAGATTAGCTGTCATTTTTTACAGAAGAGTGCTTTTGAGTTGATTCTTTTTGCATAAGATTAATAGACAAATTCCTCATGTCCACCAGTTTTTTCATAATTTTTTGAGTAGCAGAAGTATGGTTGTTGTTCAGATCATTACAGACTGTTCTGTTTCTGACAGATTCTGTTTTCAATGCATAGTTTGCTTGTTTTCTAATTTCTATGGCTTATATTTCTCAATATAAATTGTAGAAATGATATGGTACAGTAGGAATTGTGTGAGAACAATTATGAAACTTGTCTTTGACGGTACCAAAGTGAATGGTTTACTCTTTATCATACTAATCTGTCTCACGAAGTTCCGTTAAGTTTTGTGTGATTGAAGTTTTCAAGCTTTGGGTGAGATATCGATATGAGGAGAATAAGGAGTGGAAAGTCCCTAAGCTTGGGGATACACGAGGAACCCCAAGGTAATATTAAAAGAAGACTCAAGTGCCTAATCTTGGGGATGCCCCGGAAGGCATCCCCTCTTTCGTCTTCAATACTATCGGTATACCTTACTCGGAGCTATATTTTTATTCGTCACATGATATGTGTTTTGCTTGGAGCGTATTTTCAATTTCACTTACTTTTTGAATAAAATCATTGGATCTGAAATCTTGAATAAAAAAAGGGAATCCTCTCATGGCTAGTTAATTATTTTACTACTCAGTGATCTTCACTTATATCTTTTGGAGTAGTTTGTCATTTGCTCACGTGCTTCACGTATATCCTATGAGTAAATGGTTGAATGAATTGAATATCATAAATCTGAATTTGTATATGTTTCATATGCTTATAACATAGGGAGTAATGACTTCACACATAATAAGTATAGGTAGTAAACTTATTGGAAGTTAGCAAACGCAGAATTGGTCACTTGAACAATTCATGAAAGAATATTGAAGGAAGAGAGATTTCGCATATAAATATACTATCATGTACATCTTTTGTAGTTGTGAGCACTAATTAAAATATGACATGCTAAAAGGTTGACGTTGGACAAGGAAGACAACGTAATGGGTTATGTTTTCCTATATCTGAAAAGTTATATTGTCTTGGATCATCCAACATGATGAGCTTGCCTTTCTCCCTCATGCTAGCCAAATTCTTTGCAACAAGTAGAGATACTACTTGTGCTTCCAAACATCCCTTAAACCAGTTTTGCCATGAGAGTCCACCATATCTACCTTTGGATTGAGTAAGATCCTTCAAGTAAGTTGTCATCGGTGCATGCAATAAAAATTGCTCTCTAAATATGTATGACTTATTAGTGTGAAGAAAATAAGCTTTATACGATCTTGTTATGGAAGCAATAAAAGCGACGGACTGCATAATAAAGGTCCATATCACAAGTGGCAATATAAAGTGATGTTCTTTTGCATTAAGATTTTGTGCATCCAACCAAAAGCGCATGACAACCTCTGCTTCCCTCTGCGAAGGGCTTATCTTTTACTATTATCTTCTACCCTTATACAAGAGTCATGGTGATTAACACCTTTCCTTTTTTCATTTTTTTCCTTTGGCAAGCACTTTGTGTTGGGGTGATCCGAATATATATATCCACTTGGATGTAGGCGTTCATAAATTATTATTGTTGACATTACCATTGAGGTAAAAGGTTGGGAGGCGAAACTATAAGCCCCTATCTTTCTCTGTGTTTGATTAAATCTTTTGACCCATAAATATAACGTGAGTATTAGCAATTGTGAAAGACTAAATGATAGTTGAGTATGTGGAGTTTGCTAAATCAAAGCTCTGACATAGACCCTTCCTGAAAATAAGATGATTTGCAATTGTTTGATGACTGAGAATGAAGTTTGCTAGTTTTCAAGAAAGTTTATGGTTTATACTTTAACATGTGAATAGCTTGTTACCTGATCATGAAAAGTTTTATGAGATGAGCTACTGTTATGACATATAATGATGCTAGAAAAGGTGATTGAATTTATCATTGATTAAACTTATGCACCTGCTAGCATTCACACTTCATAAATTATTTCTTTTATCATTTACCTACTCGAGGACGAGCAGGAATTAAGCTTGGGGATGCTGATACGTCTCCAACGTATCTATAATTTATGAAGTATTCATGCTATCATATTATCCATCTAGGATGTTTTATATGCATTTATATGCTATTTTATATGATTCTTGGGACTAACCTATTAACCTAGAGCCCAGTGCCAGTTTATGTTTTCTCCTTGTTTTTGAGTTTTACAGAAAAGGAATACCAAACGGAGTCCAAATGACGTGCCAATTTTTGATGAATTTTTATGGACCAAAAGAAGCCCCTGGAGTGCAAGAATTGGGCCAGAAGAGTCCCGGGCTGCCCACGAGGGTGGGGGTGCACCCCAGGGGGGTGGGCGCGCCCCCTGCCTCGTGGACAGCTCGGAGACCCCCTGAAGTGAAACCTATGCCAAAAAATCCTATAAATACTGAAATCTTCGGAAAATAACCTAGATCGGGAGTTCCACCGCCGCAAGCCTCTGTAGCAACGAGAAATCAATCTAGGCCCTCTCTGGCACCCTGCCGAAGGGGGCCATCATCCCCGGAGGCCATGAAGGAGGATCCTGGAGGGGCCTTCATCACCATGAAGGCCAAGGACCAGAGGGAGAACCTCTCCCCATCTAGGGGGGAGGCCATGAAGGAGGAAGCATGTCACGCCCAATATGTGACCCTATCCAAAAGGAACTCGAAGGTCCCACCAAGGATAGACCCGCATATTGAAACGCTTTTGCAAGGTGGATATCATTACATCAACATTACATAATAGATGGGGATACATACAAGAGGCATGCAATGCCACACGAATACAACATCATCTTACATGAGAACAACATCCGACTATGGATGAAACACAAACAGAAACTCAAACGACATCCACCCTGCTAGCCCAGGCTGCCGACCTGGAACCTATCCCCTGATCAAAGAAGAAGCAGAAGAAGAACTCCAAAACAAGTAAACATCGCTCTCGCGTCATGATCATCGCATAAACCTGTACCTGCAACTGTTGTTGTAGTAATCTGTGAGCCACGAGGACTCAGCAATCCCATTACCATGGGTATCAAGACTAGCAAAGCTTAATAGGAAAGGAAGGGGTAAAGTGGTGAGGCTGCAGCAGCGACTAAGCATATATGGTGGCTAACATACGCAAATAAGAGCGAGAAGAGAACAAGCGGAACGGTCGTGAAGCTAGCAATGATCAAGAAGTGATCCTGAACTCCTACTTACGTCAAACATAACCCAAAACCGTGTTCACTTCCCGGACTCCTCCGAAAAGATACCATCACGGCTACACACGCGGTTGATGCGTTTTAATTCGGATCTGGTGTCAAGTTATCTACAACCGGGCATTAACAAATTCCCATCTGCCTATAACCGTAGGCGCGGCTTTCGAAAGATTATACCCTGCAGGGGTGTCCCAACTTAGCCCATGATAAGCTCTCGCGATCAACGAAGGATATACCTTCTCCCAGGAAGACCCGATCAAACTCGGAATCCCGGTTTACAAGACATTTCAACAATGGTAAAACAAGACCAGCAAAGCCGCCCGATGCGCCGACAATCCCGATAGGAGCTGCACATATCTCGTTCTCAGGGCAACACCGGATAAGCGAAGCGTACAGGTACCGATGTAACCCAAGTTGCCTAGGGATGGCCCCGCACGGTGCTCTAGTTTGGACCAACACTTAGATAAGCATTGGCCCGGGGGGGCTATAATAAATATGACCCTTGGGTTAATTACTCCCAAGGGAAATGTAGGTGGTGGTGAGGCAAATGGTAAAACCAAGGTTGGGCCTTGCTGGAGGAGTTTTATTCAAAGCGAACTGTCAAGGGGGTCCCATAAATCACCCGACCGCGTAAGGAATGCAAAATCCGGGAACATAACACCGGTATGACGGAAACTAGGGCGGCAAGAGTGGAACAAAACACCAGGCATAAGGACGAGCCTTCCACCCTTTACCAAGTATATAGATGCATTCATAATATAAGAGATATTGTGATATCCCAACCAAAATCCTATCCACCATGGAGAAATCTTCAACTTCACCTGCAACTAGCAACGCTATAAGAGGGGCTGAGCAAAGCGGTAACATAGCCAAGCAACGGTTTGCATAGGAAAGGTGTCAAAGGTTAGAGGTTCATGGCAATATAGGAGGCTTGATAAACAGGTGATAGGTAGCGCAGCAAAGCGATAGAATGAAGCAACTAGCATAGCAATGATAGTAGTGAGATCCAGGGTAGCGGTCATCTTGCCTGAAATCCCACAAGGAAGAATAACGAGTCCATCAAGAAGACGAACGGATGAAGCCACGAAGACGAACCAAGCGTAGACGAACGAATCCTCACGATCGCAACGAAACGGGAACTATCAAGAAGAAGCACACAACATGGTAAACACACCACACGTAGACAAGACATGATGCACAACAAGCATGATGCATGACAAGGCTACATGAAGCTACTCATGGCAAGAGACGATGCAAACAAGAGCAACACATCAAGGCAAGTTTAAATGAGGCCGGAAACAACATATAACAATTCCGGTAAGTCCTCATATGCATATTTCGAAATTGGTCCAGATCTGAATAAACCTTAAGTTCAAGTTGTTAAACAGCAAGTTAAGATGCACAAAGATGATCTACACGAGATTCTAGTCAAATTACATATAAAGTTCATTTAATTCGGAGCTACGACCTAGAAGATATGAGCAAAACAAGTTAAACATGGCATTGATGCAAAATGCACCCAAACACCAAGCAAACACCTCAAAACATGGATGCAACATGATAATGTGAATCTACATGCAATTCTAAGCAAGTTTCATATAGAGCACACTCAAAACGGAGCAATGGTTCAACATGCACACATGGAACAAGTTCAAAGGACAAGCTGTCCAAAACATCAACTAGGCATATTGCAAGCATCAAAACAACATGCTACAGGACCTCAACAAGAAAACAAATGACATGGGCATGATGTACAGGTAAAGCATAACAAAACATGGACACTGAGCTATCTCCAGAAATCACTAGAATATACTCAAACACACATGGAAAGATTGCAAATAATAACAGTTTCAGCCATTAGCAGAAATAACATCAGGCTGCAATGTTTAGAGCTATTAAACAACATGTTACATGAACTTATCATGGCAACCAAAGGCATGGAATGAATCTACTAATTGCATAGAACAAAAGTCCCTTACTGACCATGAGCCAAAAGGGCACAGAAAATATGATGGCACCCATGTAAACATAGCAAGTTATATTACAGATTCAAACATGGCAGGAACAACGATAAGAAGGCATGTTGGTTAGCATGTACCACTCACCACAAAGCATTACATGGCATGACAAGGCAAGCAACAGTAAGAAGGCATGTTTGTGAAGCTAAGCATGGCAAGAGCAAGTACATAGGGTACATGGATCACTAGGAAATCACATGGCAAAACTGAACTTCATGTTAACAGGCTGACAGCAACATCATTTAGCAACTTTGGAGCAAGATATGAACAATCTACAGCATGCTATAAATGCAACCAGGGGCATGGATGGATAGCTCATAACCATATGTTCAAAACATCCTTACTGAAGTATCTCAAAATATGCATGGATCTCTCTGTAGCATCAAGCTTACATGGCATCAAAATAACAGCAGAACAGGGACTAAAATCAGCAACATCACGAGGCCTAGTTTACATGCTTGTGCTAGTCACCACATTGATCACAAAATACATGGCATACACCCCTATAAAGATGGAATGGCATAGATTAAAACACATGAAGACATCAACCTCATAGGATGCACACATCAATCATGGCAAAAATGACAAATGAGCATGTTCTGTTAACAGACAGCAGACAACATCATGAAGCACTGTTGCAACGATGATTTAGGCATCAAGATGAGCTCAAATGAACATGGTGCAATGGAATGAAATGAAGTACTCATTGAGGAGAACAATTTGACATATTACACGCGTGAAACGGAGCTACGGATGCCGAGATACGATGCGATGAACATGGCATGATTATGACAAAATATTCGGGACTTAGTCATTTTCAGGAAAAAAACAGGTGAGCGTCATATAGTTATATCGCGCACGGGCGGGGAAAAGAGGGGCTGCTCACCATGGGCCGAGCCCAGGTCGCAGAGAGGAGGTAGGCCGCGGTTGGGCCGGGCGCTGCTGGGCCGGGGCCCACGTGGGCGCTGCAGGGGAGGCGGTTGGGCGCGCTCCTCCGCACGAAACAGGACGGCGGCGGCGGCTTGGCGCGACGCCGGTGAGGTGGGGCGATGCTCTGGCGAGGCCCTAGGGCGTGGGACGGGCGGATCCTGAGCAGAGGGGGCCAGATCTCGCCGGATCCGTGGCTGGAGCAGGGCGGCAGCATGGAGGCGAGGCAGCACGGGGCCGGCGGAGAGCTCCTCTGGGCGGCCGTGCTCACTAGCGGCAGAGAGCGAGAGGGGCATTAGGGGAAGAACACAACGGGGAGAGAGGAGGGATGGCTGGCGGCGCACTGACCTGGGTCCGATGGTGGCCTCCGGCGAGAGCATGACGGGGCGACAAGGACGACGGCCGGTGGCAGGGTTGGCGGCGCGCAGGCGGAGATCCTGGGCGGCTACGGTTGCGGGGGCGCGGTCGCGCGGGCTCCCATGTGCTGCAGCAGCGGCAGTGGGCCTAGGGCGGGCCCGATTTGGGTCCTCAGGGCCACGGAAGGTGGGGGTCTGAGGGGGAGAGGCGCGGGCGACGTGGGGTAACGCCGTTGGCTGCGGCGACGGTTGGGAGGTGAGGTGGCGCGAGCGGGTTGGCTAGAGGGCGGCGATGCGGCGGCGCCAAGTGGCTGGCTGTGGCTGGCGGCGGTGGCTCCGAGGTGGGAGGAGGCTAGGGCTAGGGGAAGGCTAGGGTAGCCCAAATTTGGAAGGAGGGGTCTATATATAGCAAAAAGAGGTTAGGGTTGGGGCGTTTTGCTCCGATTCGGAGCCGTTCGATCTCGATCGGAGGGTCCGGAGTGGAGGGGATTAGGCAGGCCTAGGTGGGCTGTGAAGAGAGGGTTGGGCTGAGAGGAGAGGGGAGAAATGCAGCCCGAAGGCAGTTTCGAAGATCGAAACATCCGACGAAGGTACCGGCAACGGTACCGCTATATTTAACGGTTGGGCTATCAAATGGACTCCGAATGCGATGAAACTTGGCACGCGCTCTGTCTACACTATAATAAGACCGCACGACAAGTTGCAACCCATTCCGAGAACATTTTTATGCCACTTATAAAATAATATTTCGGAGGTGCCGCGGGCGCGTGCGAGTGTGTCTGGACTCCGAACGGACAACGGAGAGAACCGGCGGAACCCGAACGGATGCAAGTTTTGAAAAACATGCAGATGAAATGCAGATGATGACATGGAAAAATGCAACACGCAAGCAAATGACATGGCAACGACGGCGAATAACTGAAGGACACCTGGCGCATCGGATACGGGGCGTTACAACACTCCTCCACTAACAAGAGATCTCGTCCCGAGATCTTAGGACCGAGACGGAAGGGAAAAAGGGATGAGGTGAAACAAGAACTCAAGAGAAGAAGCAAAGAATCATGAGCACTCGAGAAGAAGAGATGAACGACGAGAATGACGAGAATCGAAAGCTCACGGAATCAGATAGACTATGAAACCACTCCGGTTAGAATAAGAAAGAAAAGAAACCAGAGCGAAAGAATTTAGGCAGCACTCCGACTGAAAATGGAAGGAAAAGAACATGAACTTCACAAGATGGGATGGCGCTTGATGAGATGAAGAACGCAATGCCTCTGGAAGAATTGAAAGAATTTGAATGAAAGAACTTGGAAGGATTGAATGGAGTTGTTGAGAAAATCAACAACGAAAGAATAAGCTTGATGTGGACTTATGGATAATATCTCAAAATCATAAGGTGATAACTGGCCACAAATGGAAATGATTGGATAGATGAGAGGAACGAAGAAATGCAAAACTCCACTTCAAGAGAATATGGAGAATTAATTACACTTCGAGACGCAAGAAGAAAAGATACTTGAACTCCACCGACAAGAATCTTGATGAGCACTTGAAGAATGAATTAAATCATGACGAACCACCATGAAGAACTCCGTTAACAAAAAGATGATGAAATAGAATGAAGGAAGAAAGAATAAGATGAGCCTTGCGATGATTTAGATGGAGGTTCTGACGAAATGGCTGAGAAAATTGAACTCCGGAAAAGAAAAGATGGAGAACACTTGGAACTAGAATTTATTCATCAAGAACAAACTGTGAAGGAAGGGATTACTCACTTTGAGGAAATAAGAATAAGATTTATTGTATGCTTATCCTTCATCAAATTAAATTGCTGACAAGATGGATTTCGCATATTACTTATTCTTCTTGAAAAGGATTGAGAAGAGATATATCGCAAACTTTAGAAGGTCTTCATGAACCACCAGTAGGATTGGAAAGAACGAATGAATTAATATGATGACAGAGGAAAAAGAATCTGAATGAACCACCGTAAGAATTAGAGAAATGGCTGATGAAAGGGAATGAATCACCGGGAATAATTAGAAAGCAAATATGCTAGAGGAAATTTAGATGAAAAAGAACGAGAAGAACTCGAGCTGATTAACGAACATTTGAACGAAGCGCCGGGATAATTGGATAACGGTAGCTGAAATGTGGGGACGAAGAAATCTTCCGGAACGATGGCCTCCGGTGAAAAGATATGGAAAAACAACTCCTGACATACTCCGGATGGTTAAGAAAAGAATATCTGACGAATGGAATAATTCGAGAGGATAGCATGAACTAGAACCACGAATCTTCGGAAGAACAGGAAAGATTTAGAGGAAAAACTCTTCTTCGATCTTCAAATGACGACAGGAAACACCACCAAAATTACAGAGATACTCCGGGAGAATGAAAAACCGAAAAGGTTGAGCCAACAATGAAATGATTTGAAATCGATCTTGGAAAGGCATCTGACTGATGGGATCCATTCTTACGTCACACTTGAAAAGAAAATTGGGAATAACTCCGGGGGAATAGAAGAGTCAGGTAAGATCCTGGTAAAAGACCTGTGGGTTAGGGCCCACTGAAGAGAAAACACCGTTGGGAAGAGATGTTGAACAGATAGATGATGCACTGGAACAATTGAATTATTTGAATGAGGTGACAACCTCGAATTAATTCAAACACAGACGAATCTCCTGAGATGTCTTGAACACTCCGGAAGGATAAACTGGCGAGAGGCGAACGAGCAGGGAAAACACTTGAGCCGAGGAAAAGAATGAAATCACTACCAAAAATTATAATTGAATCCACCGGAAAGAGATGGAGAATGCCGCACAAAGCGAGAATACACCGGTTGAAATGATTGAGGGAAGACTGAAGAGGCTCCACACGAATGAACATGATGGTAGAAAGAGACTCAAACTCTGGAAGAAAAAGGGTGGGACGACGGGAAAACAAAGTCAACTTGGAAGGGGAATCGACGAATATCTTGAAGAGAAAACACCGGTTGAAATCATTGATGAAAGAAAGAAAAGACTTCGCACGAGTAGGATGGATACTCGATTACGGACTCCGGTTCCGAGAAGAAGAAGGGTGGGCGGGTGGAAAAAACACAACTGAGGATTGAACTCAATGATGAAGAGGCTCGAGTTGACTTGACCAGAAATGCACCGGATCAAAAGAGCTGAGAACCAACGATCGGAAAACCAACTGCGTGATCCTAAAGAAAGTTTGAAAGGGGAAGAGGAGTAATTCAAAACACCTATGTCAAGATTCCTTACCAGAGCGACGAAGGGTATAAGGAGTAAAAAGAATTCCTACTCAACAACGGCCAAACTACACGATCAATCAAGGGGGCTCCTAGGGTCAGTCGAGGCTCTGATACCAACTTGTCACGCCCAATATGCGACCCTATCCAAAAGGAACTCAAAGGTCCCACCAAGGATAGACCCGCATATTGAAACGCTTTTGCAAGGTGGATATCATTACATCAACATTACATAATAGATGGGGATACATACAAGAGGCATGCAATGCCACACGAATACAACATCATCTTACATGAGAACAACATCCGACTATGGATGAAACACAAACAGAAACTCAAACGACATCCACCCTGCTAGCCCAGGCTGCCGACCTGGAACCTATCCCCTGATCAAAGAAGAAGCAGAAGAAGAACTCCAAAACAAGTAAACATCGCTCTCACGTCATGATCATCGCATAAACCTGTACCTGCAACTGTTGTTGTAGTAATCTGTGAGCCACGAGGACTCAGCAATCCCATTACCATGGGTATCAAGACTAGCAAAGCTTAATAGGAAAGGAAGGGGTAAAGTGGTGAGGCTGCAGCAGTGACTAAGCATATATGGTGGCTAACATACGCAAATAAGAGCGAGAAGAGAACAAGCGGAACGGTCGTGAAGCTAGCAATGATCAAGAAGTGATCCTGAACTCCTACTTACATCAAACATAACCCAAAACCGTGTTCACTTCTCGGACTCCGCTGAAAAGAGACTATCACAGCTACACACGCGGTTGATGCGTTTTAATTCGGATCTGGTGTCAAGTTATCTACAACTGGACATTAACAAATTCCCATCTGCCTATAACCGCAGGCACGGCTTTCGAAAGATTATACCCTGCAGGGGTGTCCCAACTTAGCACATGATAAGCTCTCGCGATCAATGAAGGATATACCTTCTCCCAGGAAGACCCGATCAGACTCGGAATCCCGATTTACAAGACATTTCGACAATGGTAAAACAAGACCAGCAAAAGCCGCCCGATGCGCCGACAATCCCGATAGGAGCTGCACCTATCTCGTTCTCAGGGAAACACCGAATAAGCGAAGCGTACAGGTACCGACGTAACCCAACTTGCCAAGGGATGGCCCCGCACGATGCTCTAGTTTGGACCAACACTTAGACAAGCATTGGCCCGGGGGGGCTATAATAAAGATGACCCTTGGGTTAATTACTCCCAAGGGAAATGTAGGTGGTGGTGAGGCAAATGGTAAAACCAAGGTTGGGCCTTGCTGGAGGAGTTTTATTCAAAGCGAACTATCAAGGGGGTCCCATAAATCACCCGACCGCGTAAGGAATGCAAAATCCGGGAACATAACACCGGTATGACGGAAACTAGGGCGGCAAGAGTGGAACAAAACACTAGGCATAAGGTCGAGCCTTCCACGCTTTACCAAGTATATAGATGCATTAATAATATAAGAGATATTGTGATATCCCAACCAAAATCCTATCCACCATGGAGAAATCTTCAACTTCACCTGCAACTAGCAACGCTATAAGAGGGGCTGAGCAAAGCGGTAACATAGCCAAGCAACGGTTTGCATAGGAAAGGTGTCAAAGGTTAGAGGTTCATGGCAATATAGGAGGCTTGATAAACAGGTGATAGGTAGCGCAGCAAAGCGATAGAATGAAGCAACTAGCATAGCAATGATAGTAGTGAGATCCAGGGTAGCGGTCATCTTGCCTGAAATCCCACAAGGAAGAATAACGAGTCCATCAAGAAGACGAACGGATGAAGCCACGAAGACGAACCAAGCGTAGACGAACGAATCCTCACGATCGCAACGAAACGGGAACTATCAAGAAGAAGCACACAACATGGTAAACACACCACACGTAGACAAGACATGATGCACAACAAGCATGATGCATGACAAGGCTACATGAAGCTACTCATGGCAAGAGACGATGCAAACAAGAGCAACACATCAAGGCAAGTTTAAATGAGGCCGGAAACAACATATAACAATTCCGGTAAGTCCTCATATGCATATTTCGAAATTGGTCCAGATCTGAATAAACCTTAAGTTCAAGTTGTTAAACAGCAAGTTAAGATGCACAAAGATGATCTACACGAGATTCTAGTCAAATTACATATAAAGTTCATTTAATTCGGAGCTACGACCTAGAAGATATGAGCAAAACAAGTTAAACATGGCATTGATGCAAAATGCACCCAAACACCAAGCAAACACCTCAAAACATGGATGCAACATGATAATGTGAATCTACATGCAATTCTAAGCAAGTTTCATATAGAGCACACTCAAAACGGAGCAACGGTTCAACATGCACACATGGAACAAGTTCAAAGGACAAGCTGTCCAAAACATCAACTAGGCATATTGCAAGCATCAAAACAACATGCTACAGGACCTCAACAAGAAAACAAATGACATGGGCATGATGTGCAGGTAAAGCATAACAAAACATGGACACTGAGCTATCTCCAGAAATCACTAGAACATACTCAAACACACATGGAAAGATTGCAAATAATAATAGTTTCAGCCATTAGCAGAAATAACATCAGGTTGCAATGTTTAGAGCTATTAAACAACATGTTACAGGAACTTATCATGGCAACCAAAGGCATGGAATGAATCTACTAATTGCATAGAACAAAAGTCCCTTACTGACCATGAGCCAAAAGGGCACAGAAAATATGATGGCACCCATGTAAACATAGCAAGTTATATTACAGATTCAAACATGGCAGGAACAATGATAAGAAGGCATGTTGGTTAGCATGTACCACTCACCACAGAGCATTACATGGCATGACAAGGCAAGCAACAGTAAGAAGGCATGTTTGTGAAGCTAAGCATGGCAGGAGCAAGTACATAGGGTACATAGATCACTAGGAAATCACATGGCAAAACTGAACTTCATGTTAACAGGCTGACAGGGGCAAGATATGAACAATCTACAACAAGCTATAAATGCAACCAGGGGCATGGATGGATAACTCATAACCATATGTTCAAAACATCCTTACTGAAGTATCTCAAAATATGCATGGATCTCTCTGTAGCATCAAGTTTACATGGCATCAAAATAACTGCAGAACAGGGACTAAAATGAGCAACATCATGAGGCCTAGTTTACATGCTTGTGCTAGTCACCACATTGATCACAAAATACATGGCATACACCCCTATAAAGATGGCATGGCATAGATTAAAACACATGCAGACATCAACCTCATAGGATGCACACATCAATCATGGCAAAAATGACAAATGAGCATGTTCTGTTAACAGATAGCAGACAACATCATGAAGCACTGTTGCAACGATGATTCAGGCATCAAGATGAGCTGAAATGAACATGGTGCAATGGAATGAAATGAAGTACTCGTTGAGGCGAACAATTTGACATATTACACGCGCGAAACGGAGCTACGGATGCAGAGATACGATGCGATGAACATGGCATGATTATGACAAAATATTCGGGACAGTCATTTTCAGGAAAAAAACAGGTGAGCATCATATAGTTATATCGCGCACGGGCGGGGAAAAGAGGGGCTGCTCACCATGGGCCGAGCCCAGGTCACAGAGAGGAGGTAGGCCCGCGGTTGGGCCGGGCGCTGCTGGGCCGGGGCCCACGTGGGCGCTGCAGGGGAGGCGGTTGGGCGCGCTCCTCCGCAAGAAGCAGGACGGCAGCGGCGGCTTGGCGCGATGCCAGCGAGGCGGGGCGATGCTCCGGCGAGGCCCTAGGGTGTGGGACGGGTGGATCCAGAGCAGAGGGGGCCAGATCCCGCTGGATCCGTGGCCGGAGCAGGGCGGCAGCACGGAGGCGAGGCAGCATGGGGCCGGTGATGAGCTCCTCTGGGCGGCGGTGCTCACCTGCGGCAGAGAGCGAGAGGGGCATTAGGGAAAGAACATGACGGGGAGAGAGGAGGGATTGCTGGCGGCGCCGTGACCTGGGTCCGGTGGTGGCCTCCGGCGAGAGGGTGACGGGGCGACGAGGACGACGGATGGCGGCAGGGTTGGCGGCACGGAGGCGGAGATCCTGGGCGACTACTGTTGCGGGGGCGCGGTCGCGTGGGCTCCCATGGGCTGCAGCAGCGGCGGCGGGCCTAGGGCGGGCCCGATTTGGGCCTTCAGGGCCGCGGAAGGTGGGAGTCTGAGGGGGAGAGGCGCGGGCGACGTGGCGTAACGCCGTTGGCTGCGGCGGCAGCTGGGAGGTGAGGTGGCGATGCGGTGGCGCCAAGTGGCTGGCTGTGGCTGGCGGCGGTGGCTCCGAGGTGGGAGGAGGGTAGGGGTAGGGGAAGGCTAGGGTAGCCCAAATTTGGAAGGAGGGGT
This sequence comes from Triticum dicoccoides, assembly GCF_002162155.2. Classification (NCBI taxonomy): domain Eukaryota; kingdom Viridiplantae; phylum Streptophyta; class Magnoliopsida; order Poales; family Poaceae; genus Triticum; species Triticum dicoccoides. The sequence goes on from NC_041381.1 coordinate 671,134,328, forward strand.
CTATATATAGCAAATGGAGGTTAGGGTTGGGGGGTTTTGCTCCGATTCGGAGCCGTTCGATCTCGATCAGAGGGTCCGGAGTGGAGGGGGTTACGCAGGCCTAGGTGGGCTGTGAAGAGAGGGTTGGGCTGAGAGGAGAGGGGAGAAATGCAGCCCGAAGGCAGTTTCAAAGATCGAAACATCCGACGAAGGTACCGGCAACGGTACCTCTATATTTAACGGTTGGGCTATCAAATGGACTCCGAATGCGATGAAACTTGGCAGGCGCTCTGTCTACACTATAATAAGACCGCACGACAAGTTGCAACCCATTCCGAGAACATTTTTATGCCACTTATAAAATAATATTTCGGAGGTGCCGCGGGCGCATGCGAGTGTATCTGGACTCTGAACGGACAACGGAGAGAACCGGCGGAACCCGAACGGATGCAAGTTTTAAAAAACATGCAGATGAAATGCAAATGATGACATGGCAAAATCCAACACGCAAGCAAATGACATGGCAACGACGGCGAATAACTGAAGGACACCTGGCGCATCGGATCCGGGGCGTTACAAAGCACAAGCGGGAGAACCTCTCCTCCTCTCTCTCGGTGGCGCCGGAGTGCTATTGGGAGGGGAATCATCGCCGCGGTGATCGTCTTCATCAGCATCACCATCATCATCACCATCCTCATCTCTTTTACGCGGTCCACTCTCCCGCACCCTGCTGTAATCCCTACTTGAACATGGTGCTTTATGCTACATCTTATGATCCAATAATGTGTTGTCATCCTATGATGTTTTGAGTAGATATCTTTTGTCTTTGGGTTGATTGATGATCTAGATTGGTACGAGTTGTATGTTTTATTTTGGTGTTGTCCTATTGTGCCCTCCTTGTCACGCAAGCATGAGGGATTCCCGCTGTAGGGTGTTGCAATACGTTCATGATTCGCTTATAGTGGGTTGCTTGAGTGATAGAAGCATAAACCCGAGTAAGGGGGTTGTGGCGTATGGGATAAAGGGGACTTGATGCTTTAATGCTATGGTTGGGTTTTACCTTAATGATCTTTAGTAGTTGCGGATGCTTGCTAGAGTTCCAATCATAAGTGCATATGATCCAAGAAGAGAAAGTATGTTAGCTTATGCCTCTCCCTCATATTAAATTGCAATGACGACTACCGGTCTTGTTAACAATTGCCTAGGATAATTCCGCACACCGATCCATCAATATTCCACACTCGCTATTTATATTATTTAGTAATATATTCTAACTTTATGATAACAGCAACTACTTTTATATTTTAGATCTCCGATATCATGCAAAGTTATCCTCTTCATACCCACAACGTTGTTTTATTTCTCGTATCTAGTTGGAAGCAAACGTTGGGTGTACGTAGAGTCGTATCAGTGGCAAATAGGACTTGAGTGAATATTGATCTTACCTTTAGCTCCTTGTGGGTTCGACACTCCATACTTATCACTTCCACCTTTGGAAATTGCTACGATGATTCCTTGCACTTGGGGATTATCAAGGAGGACCTCCAAGATTTTCAATAGGCAAATTGTGTTTAAGCAGAGGACATTGTTCAAAGAAGATCTTATATATATCATTTCTTTCATGCATATGTAAATCATTCTCATGGTCTAGCAAGTATTGTTCTAAAGGATCAGTAGGTGGCACAGAGAAGCGAGACCAATTAATTCATCCTTACTAGGCAATTCTTTTTCATGATGATTTCTACTAAACTTGGAAAAATTAAACTCATGAGACTCATCACCAAAGCTAACACCCACAGTTTGTTTCTTACAATCTATTTTACCATTGACGGTGTTCAAGAAAGGTCTACCAAATATGATGGGACAAAATTTATCTTGTGGGGTGGTAAGAACAAGAAAATCAGTAGGGTATTTTATCTTCCCACACAAGACTTCAACATCTAAGAATCCCAATTGGTGATATAGTATGTCTATTAGCAAGTTTAATAGTAACATCTATGTCCACTATTTCGGGAGGTGCTATTTCATCTCTAATTTCTTCATATAAGGAGTGGGGACTAGCACTCACACTAGCACCTACGTCACATAACCCATGATAACAGTGATCTCCTATCTTAAAGAAATAACAGGCATGCCAATAACAGGTCTAAGTAAATAACATGCCCATCCATATCTTCTTCCAAGAGATCTTTAACCATAACAATGCTAGGTTCTACTTTAATTTGTTCGTCATGTTTAACATAGATTTTGTTAACCACAGTTCAAACTTTAGCATGTTCTTTTTTCCTAACAGGGAAAGGTGGTTTCTCAATATAAGCAGAAGGAACAACTGGATCAACATTATAAAGTATAGTTTCTTCTTTAACTGGTATTAGTTCTTTAATTTCATCTTTAATAGGTGGGTGATATTTAACCCATTTTTCTTTAGGAAGTTCAACATGAGTAGCAAATGATTCACAAAAGGAGGCAACTATATCAGAGTCAAGTCCATATTTAGTGCTAAACTTTTGAAAAGCATCGGTATCCATAAAAGATTTAAAACAATCATACTTAAGCTTTATACCAGACTCTTTACCTTCCTTAAGTTCCCAATCTTCAGAGTTGCGTTTAATTCTTTCCAAAAGATCCGATCGGAATTCAATAGTATTCTTCATAAAAGAACCAGTACAAGAAGTATCGAGCATGGTTTGATCATTACAAGAAAGCTGGGCATAAAAATATTGAATAATAATTTATCTTGAGAGCTCATGATTGGGGCATGAATATAACATCAACTTAAGCCTCCCCAAGCTAGAGCGATACTTTCTCCTTCACGAGGCCAAAAATTATATATATAATTCCGATCATGATGAACTAGATGCATAGGATAAATTTTTTGATGGAACTCCAATTTCAAATGATTCCAATTCCATGATCCAATATCATCGCATAGCCTATACCATGCCAATGCTTTTGCCTTCAAAGATAAAGGGAAAACCGTTTTCATCACTTCATCCCTGGTTAAACCTGCAAGCTTAAACAATCCACAAATTTGTTCCACATGTATCAGGTGCATATCAGGATGTTCAGTTCCATCTCCTACATACGAATTACCTAGCAGTTGTTCTACCCTAAGGGATTTCATATTCAGTATTTTCAGTCGGTGCAGTAGGTTGAGGGGTAACTAATTGTGGTTCCGGACCAGGTGAAGATACCCCGAACATACCCCTCAAAGGATCGTCTTCCATAGTAACAAGTGACAATAAATTCCAGCACACTATATAAACGTTTCTCTATCGAATTCCACTTACCAAAGGCGCTTCACTCCCCGACAGCGATGCCAGAAAATAGCCTTGATGACCCACAAGTGTATGGGGTCAATTGTATCTCTTTTGATAAGTAAGAGTGTCGAACCCAACGAGGAGTAGAAGGAAATGACAAGTGGTTTTCAGCAAGGTAATGTCTGCAAGTGCTAAAATTGTAAGTAACGGAGTAGTTTGGTAGCAAGATAACTTATAACAAGCAAGTAACAATAGTAGTAATAAAAGTGCAGAAAGGTAGCCCAATCCTTTTGAGACAAAGGAGAAGCCAAAACGGTTTCTTATAATAAGCAAAGTGTTCTTGAGGGTACACGGGAATTTCATCTAGTCACTTTAATCATGTTGGCTTAATCCGTGTTCAGTACTTTGATAATTTGATATGTTGGTGGACCGGTGCTTAGGTGCTGTTCTTACTTGAACAAACCTCCTACTTATGATTAACCCTCTCACAAGCATCTGCAACTACGAGAAAAGTATTAAGAATAAATTCTAACCATAGCATTAAACTTTTGGATCCAATCGGTCCCTTACGGAATAGCGCATAAACTGGGGTTTAAGCTTCTGTCACTCTCCCAACCCACCATCTAATAACTACTACACAATGCATTCCCTTAGGCCCAAATATGGTGAAGTGTCATGTAGTCGACGTTCACATGACACCGCTAAGAGAATGGCAACATGCATACCATCAAAATATCGAACACATATCAAGTTCACATGATTATTTGCAACATGATTTCTCCCGTGACCTCAAGAACGAAAGTAACTACTCACAAATGATAAACATGCTCAAGATCAGAGGGGTATTAAATAGCATAATGGATCTGAACATATAATCTTCCACCAAATAAACCATATAGTAATCAACTACAAGATGTAATCGACACTACTAGTCACCCACGAGCACCAATCTATAGTTTTGATACAAAGATTGAATGCAAGAGATGAACTAGGGTTTGAGAGGAGTTGGTTCTTTGAATATGTTCATGAAGATAGCCCTCCCCAAGATGGGAGAGTTGTTGGTGATGATGATGACAATGATTTCCCCCTCCGGGAGGGAAGTTCCCCGGCAGAATCGCTCCTGCCCAAGTTCCGCCTCGAGGCAGCGGCGCTTCGTCCCTAAAGTCTCCCCTCATTTTTTTCTAGGTCAAAATGATTTATATACCAGAAGATGGGAACCAAAGGTGGGCCAAGGAGGGCACAACCCACCAGGGCACGCCTGGGCTCCCTGGCACGCCCAGGTGGGTTGTGCCCACCTATGGGCCCCGTCTGGTAGATATTTTCTCCAATATTTTTTAAATATTCCATAAAAATTCTCCGTGAAGGTTCAGCTTGTTTGGAGTTGTGCAGAATGGGTAGCCCGACGTAGCTTTTTCAGGTCCAGATTTCCAGCTACCAGATTTCTCCCTCTTGGTGTGTACCTTGCAAATTATGAGAGAAAAGGCATTAGAATTACTCCAAAAAGCATTATTATGGATACAAACGTTATAAATAACAGTAAGAAAATATGATCAAAATGGACGTATCACAGTCCCCCCTCAAAAGCTCTGTCAAACATGATAGCTAGGTTATCCACCGCAAGATCGAAAAGCAAAAGTGACATCGAGTCACCTTGTCTCAATTCCTGATGTGTTTTGAAATAAGATCCAATTCTCCATTTACTTTAACAACTACCTCCCCCCCCCCCTTACTGTGTTCATCACCCAATTTATCCATTTGTCTAGGATTTTTTTTTCATTTTAAGAGTTTGAAAAAGAAAAGGCCATTTAATCTTGTCAAATGCCTTTTCAAAATCAATCTTAAAAAGCACTCCTGATTTTTTTTGTTTTATGCATAGTATTCAGGGTTTCATGTAACTCCAGCACCCCCTCAAGTATGTACCTCCCCTTTATAAAAGCAGTTTGAGAAGCTCTTATTACTCTAGAATTATTACAATCAATCTATTCACCAAGATTTTGGTGACTATCTTGAAGATAACATTTAGGAGGCAAATAGGTCTATATTTTTGTATCTTGTCAACATCACTCCCTTTAGGTAAAAGAGAAATAACTCCATAGTTTATCCTATCAAGGTCCGAATTATGTTCATAAAATTCCTCAAGCAATGTAAACAAATCCATTTTAATTAGATCCCAGAAATGTTGATAAAACTCTTTAAAACCATCTGGACCAGTAGCCTTATTTTTTCCATCTAAAAAAAAGCTTTTTTCAGTTCTTCCATTTTAATTTTTTTACCAGGAATTCCCGCTCTTTGGAAGTGAGTGTTTCCACACACTGGGGTCCATGTTTAAAGATTTGATCTTAGGTTCATTAAAAAGTTCTTTGTAGAAGTTAGTGATATATTTCTTCAGATTCTCCTGTCCCTTAATCACCCCTTCATCTTGCACTAGTTTAATAATTACATTTTTTCTAATTCTACCATTTGCCTTAGCATGGTAGTACTTAGTATTAGCATCTCCCTCAAACAGCTATGTGTCATGAGATCTCTGAAGCCATTTGATTTCTTCTTCTTTAAGAATTTCCTTCAAAGCCTCATGACATTTCCTTCTTTAATTTTTATCATCATCACTAATAATGCCTTCTTCTCCTTTTTTGTCTAATCTATTCAACTCCTCCATTAATTCTTTTTTTTTGCCTCCTCAGCATAGCTTCAATATTGAGATTCCATCCTTTCAGCACTTTTGTAAGTTCCTTCAGTTTATTATGAACTCTGTCTAAAGTGGATCTCTGATACGTCTCCAAGGTATCTATAACTTTTTATTGTTCCATGCTATTATATTACCCCTTTTGGATGTTTATGGGCTTTATTTTACACATTTATATCATTTTTGGGACTAACCTACTAACCAGAGGCCCAGCCCGTATTGTTGTTTTTTGCCTATTTCAGTATTTCGAAGAAAAGGAATATTAAACGGAGTCCAAGCAGAATGAAACCTTCGGGAGCGTGATTTTCGGAACGAACGTGATCCAGAGGACTTGGAGTGCAAGTCAAGAAGCAGCCAAGGCTCCCACGAGATAAGAGCCCCCCCCCCTATAGGGCGTGCCCCCTATCTCGTGGGCCCCTCGGGCGGCTACCGACGTACTTCTTCCTCCTATATAAGCCTACGTACCCCAAAAACATCCAGGGGCAGGACGAAACACAATTTCCACCACCGTAACCTTCTGTATCCATGAGATCCCATCTTGGAGCCTTCGCCGGCACTCTGTCGGAGGGGGAATCGACCATGGAGGGCTTCTACATCAACACCCTTGCCTCTCCGATGAGTTGTGAGTAGTTTACCACAGACCTACGGGTCCATAGTTATTAGCTAGATGGCTTCTGATACGTCTCCGTCGTATCTATAATTTTTGATTGTTCCATGCCAATATTATTCAACTTTCATACACTTTTGGCAACTTTTTATATTATTTTTGGGACTAACATATTGATCCAGTGCCCAATGCCGGTTCCTGTCTGTTGCATGTTTTTTGTTTCACAGAAACCCAATTTCAAACGGAGTCCAAACGGGATAAAAATGGATGGAGCTTATTTTTGGAAAATATGGAAAATACGGAAGAAGAATCCATGCGAGACGGTGTCCGAGGTGGTCACGAGGTAGGGGGGCGCCTCCCCTGGGCACGCCCCCTACCGTCATGAGCCCACCGTAAGGAGGTTAATGCTATTCTTTTGCTGCAAGAAAGCTAATATTTGGAAAAAAAATCACGGCAAAAGTTTCAGGCCAATCGGAGTTACAAATCTCCATATATACACGAAACGGTGAAGCAGAGAACGCAGAAACAGAGAGATAGATCCAATCTTGGAGGGGCTCTCGCCCCTCCCAAGCCATGGGAGCCAAGGACAAGAGGGGAAACCCTTCTCCCATCTAGGGAGGAGGTCAAGGAAGAAGAAGAAGAAGGGGGCCTCTCTCCCCCTTGCTTTCGGTGGCGCTAGAGCGCTGTCGGGGGCCATCATCATCACCGCGATCTTCACCAACACCGCTGCCATCTTCACCAACATCTCCACCAACTCTTCCTCCCTCTATGCAGCGGTGTAACCTCTCTCTTACCCGCTGTAATCTCTACTTAAACATGGTGCTCAATGCTATATATTATTCCCCAAGGATGTATGGCTATCTTATGATGTTTGAGTAGATCCGTTTTGTCCTATGGGTTAATTGATGATCGTGATTGGTTTGAGTTGCATGTTTTATTATTGGTGCTGTCCTATGGTGCTCTCCATGTCACGCAAGTGTGAGGGATCCCCGCTGTAGGGTGTTGCAATGTGCTTATGATTTGCTTATGGTGGGTTGCGTGAGTGACTGAAACACAAACCCGAGTAAGTAGGTTGTTTGCGTATGGGATAAAAGGGAACTTGATACTTTAATGCTATGGTTGGGTTTTACCTTAATGAAACTTTAGTAGTTGCGGACGCTTGCTAGAGTTCCAATCATAAGTGCATATGATCCAAGTAGAGGAAGTATGTTAGCTTATGCCTCTCCCTCAAATAGAATTGCAACAATGATTACCGGTCTAGTTATCGATTGCCTAAGGACAAATAACTTTCTCGTGACAACAAGCTCTTTACTTTTACTAATTTAGTTGTGTCTTTATTTAAACAGCCCCTAGCTTTTATTTACGTTCTCTATTTTGTCTTGCAAACCTATCCTTTCACTCCTACAAAGTACTTCTAGTTTCATACTTGTTCTAGGTAAAGCGAACGTCAAGCGTGCGTAGAGTTGTATCGGTGGTCGATAGAACTTGAGGGAATATTTATTCTACCTTTAGCTCCTCGTTGGGATTGACACTCCTACTTATTGAAAACTTTTGCGATCCCCTATACTTGTGGGTTATCAGCTTCTTCTCTCTTTTTGGATCTCAATACAATGTTCTCCCCCTCTCTTGTGGAGAACTATTCGATGTATTCTCTTTTTGCGGTGTGTTTGTCGAGATCCGATGAATTGTGGGTTTATGATCAGATTTATCTATGGATAATAATTTAATCTTCTCTGAATTCTTTTATTTGATTGAGTTATATTTGCAAGTCTCTTCAAATTATCGGTTTGGTTTGGCCTAGATTGATCTTTCTTGCCATGGGAGAAGTGCTTAGCTTTGGGTTCAATCTTGCGATGTTCTTACCCAGTGACAGAAAGGGTTGCAAGACACGTATTGTATTGTTGCCATCGAGGATAACAAGATGGGGTTTATATCGTATTGCTTGAGTTTATCCCTCTACATCATGTCATCTTGCTTAATGCGTTACTCTGTTCTTATGAACTTAATACTCTAGATGCATGCTGGATAGCGGTCGATGTGTGGAGTAATAGTAGTAGATGCAAGCAGGAGTCAGTCTACTAGTTATGGACGTGATGCCTATATACATGATCATGCCTAGATAACATCATAATTATTCGCTTTTCTATCAATTGCTCGATAGTAATTTGTTCACCCACCGTAATACTTATGCTCTCGAGAGAAGCCACTAGTGAAACATATGGCCCCCGGGTCTATATCTTATCATATTTGCTTTCAATCTACTTTTATTTGCATCTTTGTTCTCTGCATCTATATTATAAAATACCAAAAATATATTTATCTTATCATATTATCTCTATCAGATCTCACTTTCGCAAGTGGTCATGAAGGGATTGACAACCCCTTTGTCGCGTTGGTTGCGAGTTCTTTGTTTGTTTGTGTAGGTTCGTGGGACTTGTTGAGGAGCCTCCTACTAGATTGATACCTTGGTTCTCAAAAACTAAGGGAAATACTTATGCTACTATTGCTGCATCACCCTCTCCTCTTCGAGGAAAACCAACGCAAGCTCAAGATGTAGCAATCTCCCAGGGAATTTTTTCTCCCATACATTCCTTACTATCTCATCCAAGCCTGGCCTCTGAAACCAACTATTTTCAAACCTAAAAACAGAGGATTTCATAGGTATATCACCAATCCTAATGAGCAGTGGAGTATGATCTGAGAGATCTCTGGGTAGATCTTCAATATACACCAAAGGATCCTTTTCTTCCCATGTGGGAGAGATTAACACTCTGTCCAATAAAGTATAAGTGGGGTCCTCATGATTATTGGACCAGGTGTACTTCCTCCACACTAGTGGTAGTTCCATCATTTCCCCATAAGCAATTACTGAATTAAAAAGCATACTCCATTTGTTATAACCACCAGCTTTGTTTTTGTCACTGTCCTTCCTGGTCATATTAAAGTCTCCCCCTACCAGCATAGGATTTTTCGATTTTTTAAAAATATGAACCAATTTCACTAAGAATTTTGGTTTGCCTTTTGGTTGAGCGTCACCATACACTACAACCAGATCCCAGCAAAACCCATCCCTAGTGTTTCTTACTTTTACTTGAACAAAGTATTCTCCCAGCTCTACTTCTTCTTTGATAAGAGTGGCCGTATTAATCCCCACTAAAATCCCCCCAGATATTCCTCTAGATGGCCGAAAATCCCAGTCCAAATTTTCTGAAGCACTTAAGCCAAATAATTCTGGCCGGTTAAATTTTGTCTTCATTGTTTCTTGTATTCCAACAAAATCTAAATTATGTTTTTCAATATTCTCTTTAATGAAATCTTTCTTCCTTTTCTCACCAATCCCCCTGCAATTCCAAATTAAACCACTCAACATCTGTAACTATATGTAAAACTGTAACGCCCCAGATACAACTTTCCATATTCGTAACTCCAACTCTTGCCTTCTCCGGAGATGCAATATATTATTTCCTTCGTCGTTGGGTTTTTGTCTTTTGTTTTGCATTTTGTTCATGTCATGCATTTCATCTCATGGCATCTTGCGCATTGCATCGGCATCGTTTTCTTAAAACTTGCATCCGGTCGTAGTTGCCGCTTCTTCCGTGTCTCGGTTGACCTTCTCTCAGATCAACCGGACCGCTCTCTTCTCTCTCTTTTCTGAGCTCATCAAATCCCTTTCCTTCGTTGACCGTTCCAAGACCAACCGGGTTTTTCGATTCCCTCTTGTCTGGCCACTTAATCTTTCTCCATAGTGCATAGACCCCTCTCGTGCGTGTCCGAAAATTGTCCGAACCCGAACCGCAAGGTCATGACCGTTGGATTCAGATCACCCCCAAGCATTCGTAAAATATTTGCGTTTCTCCATTGGACTCCCCTAACTTTTTATTATCGATCATCCGATCGTGATCCGATGGTCCAAATGCCACTCGTACCTACCACCTACTATATAAATAGTGCTAACCCTAAAATCTAGGGACTTTGTCCCTTCACCCGCCGCCGCACTCCCCACCAAATCCCCCCTCGGGATCCTCCCAGACCCCCTTCGCTCCAACCAGCCATCACCGAAACTTCCAAATCCATGGATCCCCACCTCTCCTCGAATCCAGCCACATCCCTGCTCGATCTCGTCGGGATCGAGGCTCTCTCCCGTCTCCCATGCTCCTGCTCGACTCTGCCATCCATCGCACCGCCGACTCTCCCGCAGCTCTGCCGGAACCCACCAGCCCAGCAGCGAGACCGAGCCCCCGTCTCTGCTCCCGTGCTCAACGCCTCCTCTTCCCCGACATTGCAGCCTCGCAGGAGCTTCCCGAGCCGGAGCTCGTCCGCGAGCAGACCGAGCTGCCTTCTCCCTCCTCCTCACCGATCTGGCTATTGCCGACGAGCAACAGCGGCCTCCAGGACCTCTGCTCCTCCCTGTCCTCCTCTCTCTTTTTTTCGCCTCCCTCTCTTGATTTCTCTCTCTCTCTCTCATGTACCTCCCTCTCTCTCTCTCAGGTACACATGAACAAGGACGCGCGCCATGGATGCCTCTTCGAGCTCCAATTCGCCTCGCGGTCGCCGGGAACCGATGCCCCGCGGCCGGATCCGTCAAGCTCCGCCTCCCTGCGCCGAGTCCCTTGCCGGAGTGAGCTCGTCCCCGAGCCCTCATCGCCGGCCTCCCCTGCTGCTGTTTCTGTTCTTCAAAGATGAGATCAGTAGCGGGTCGCTCGTCCCGAGCGTTGACCGCGCCCTGCCTCGCCTCGATGTCCCTGCGTGGCTCGCAGCCAGCGCCAGCGCGTCGGTCGCGCCAGGCCCAGTGCCGCCTTCCGGCCTCACCTCCACCGATCTGGGCCATGGCCCATGGTGAGAACCCCAGCCCCTCTAGATTCGGCCTGATAGTATTTTTTTCCCTAATCTGCGATTTTAGCCATTATCCGAGGATTTACAGTTTTACAGAAAAGACCCTCATCTTCATGCATTTAATAACTCATGAACCGTGCATCGGATTAAAATGATTTAAACATGTAAAATGCTTAGAATTTTGTGTAGATTAATAATATGCCACTTTCATCCATGTTTAAAATGTTTAAAATGTTGTTTGTTTAAATTTTCTTAAATGACATGTTAAAATGATTTATTTCATAACTAAATAACCCTAGCTCGGTTTTAAATAAACTTTATATGTAAATGGGGTGGAAAAATGCCTAGTTTAACATGGTGCACTCATCTTGCATGTTTAACAACTCTAAAATATGGTTTAGGGCAGAACAGTGCCAAATTCAAGATATGCACATGGGGATTTTTCGGAATTGTTGCTTGTTGTTCTGGCCTCATTTAAACTTGCCTAGATAGGTAGCTCAATTATGCTTCACCTCTTGCCATGTTTAACAACATTTAATATTGTTTGGTAGCTTAAACGGGATTAAACTAAATATGTCCTTGTGGTGTTTTATCAATATGCAACTCGTTGCATATAGAGCTCCACTTAACTTGTAGTATTGTTTGTTGCACTTTGCCATGCCATGCCTCATTTAAACCGGACATGCATCATACTTGTTTGTGCATCATGCCATGTTTATGCTTGTGCATTTACCATGTTGTTTGTTTCTTTTCGGTGTTGCTTCTTAGTTCCGGTAATGTTGCGATTGTGAGGATTCGTTCGACTCTCCCGTTCGTCTTCTTCATGGACTCGTTCTTCTTCCTTGCAGGATTTCAGGCAAGATGACTGAGGGAGTCCTAGACTAGGGGGTGTTCAGATAGCCGAACTATCATCATCGGCCGGACTCCAAGACTATGAATATACAAGATTGAAGACTTCGTCCCGTGTCCGGATGGGACTTTCCCTGGCGTGGAAGGCAAGCTTGGCGATACGGATATGTAGATCTCCTACCATTGTAACCGACTCTGTGTAACCCTAGCCCTCTCCGATGTCTATATAAACTGGATGGTTTTAGTCCATAGGACGAACAACAATCATACCATAGGCTAGCTTCTAGGGTTTAGCCTCCTTGATCTCGTGGTAGATCTACTCTTGTAATACCCACATCATCAATATCAATCCAGCAGGACGTAGGGTTTTACCTCCATCAAGATGGCCCGAACCTGGGTAAAACATCGTGTCCCTTGTCTCCTGTTACCATCCGCCTAGACGCACAGTTCGGGACCCCCTACCCGAGATCCGCCGGTTTTGACACCGACATTGGTGATTTCATTGAGAGTTCCTCTGTGTCGTCACCGATAGGCTCGATGGCTTCTTCGATCATCAACAACGACGCAGTCCAGGGTGAGACTTTTCTCCTCAGATAGATCTTCGTATTCGGCGGCTTTGCACTGCGGGCCAATTCGCTTGGCCATCTAGAGCAGATCGAAGGCTACGCCCCTGGCCGTCAGGTTAGATTTGGAAGTTTGAACTTCACGGCTGACATCCGCGGAGACTTGATCTTTGATGGATTCGAGCCACAGCCGAGCGCGCCGCACTGTCACGATGGGCATCATTTAGCTCTGCAGCCGGACAGTGCCCTGGAGGACGCACACGAGCCCGCTCCGACCCTCGATTCGGACCCGGCTGAGCAGATCGAGGACGGATGGCTAGACACCGCCTCGGGGGCTGCAACCTTTACGATGATGGAGCCGAATACTGGCCTTGTCCCTTGTGAAGCTCGTGACTCCGAGGTGTTGGACTCCTCGCCGGACTCCAAACCTGCCGCGACCCCTCCAATCGAATCCGATTGGGCGCCGATCATGGAGTTCACCGCTGCGGACATCTTTCAACACGCACCTTTCGGCGACATCTTGAGTTCACTAAAGTATCTCTCGTTATCAGGAGAGCCCTGGCCGGACTGCGGTCAGGACGGTTGGGATGCGGACGACGAAGAAATTCAAAGCCCACCCACCACCCACTTAGTAGCCACTGTCGACGATCTAACCGACATGCTAGACTTCGACTCTGAAGACATCGACAGTATGGATGACGATGCCGGAGACGACGAAGAACCAGCGCCTACTGGGCACTGGAAAGCCACCTCATCATATGACATATACATGGTGGATATCCCAAAGGATGGGAATGGCGAAGGAACAGCGGAGGATGACCCCTCCAAGAAACAGCCCAAGCGCCGGCGTCAGCGGCGCCGCTCTAAATCCCGCCACAGCAAGAATGAAGATTCCGGCACCGGAGATAATAATACACCGGACAGTGCCGAAGACAACCCACTCCAGCAAGATCCAGTGCAGGAGGACGGAGGCGCCAGCCCTCATGAGAGAGCGGCAGACGAAGAGGTAGAGGATGACAATTACATGCCTCCCTCCGGAGACGAGGCAAGCCTCGATGACGACGAATTTGTCGTGCCTGAGGATCCCGTCGAACAAGAGCGTTTTAAATGCAGGCTTATGGCCATGGCAAACAGCCTCAAGAAAAAGCAGCAACAGCTTAGAGCTGACCAAGATCTGCTAGCCGACAGATGGACTGGAGTCCCTGCGGCCGAAGAGCATGAGCTCGAACGCCCCTCCAAAAGCTACCCCAAACGCAAGCTGCCCCCCCAATAAGAGGAGGAGGCATATAAACTTGCATCACCAGTGCACAATATGGCTGACCGACCACCCCGTGGCCGCGACAGAGAGGCCTCTAGGCCCTCCACTAGAACCGTACCCCGGCATCGCTCGAAAAGCACAAGGCCACAGGGGAACGCTCTGGACTTGCGAGATATATTGGAGGATAAGGCAAGACAATCAAGATCGATCTACGGATCGCGTGGGCGCCCAATGATACGTGACGACAACAGTCGCGCCGGACACAGCAAGTCCGGCCGGGCCGAACACAGTAGACAAGGCTCTTTTGAGCTTCGTCGTGATATAGCCCAATACAGAGGCGCCGCACACCCACTATGCTTCACAGATGAAGCAATGGATCATCAAATCCCCGAAGGGTTTAAACCCGTGAATATTGAATCTTATGATGGCACAACAGACCCCGCGGTTTGGATCGAAGACTATCTCCTTCATATCCACATGGCCCGCGGTAATGACCTTCAGGCCATCAAATACCTCCCACTCAAGCTTAAAGGACCAGCTCAGCATTGGCTTAACAGCTTGCCAGTAGAATCAATTGGGTGTTGGGAGGACCTGGAAGCCGCATTCCTTGATAACTTCCAGGGCACGTATGTGCGACCACCAGACGCGACGACCTAAGCCATATAATTCAGCAGCCAGACGAATCGGCCAGACAATTCTGGACACGGTTCTTAACTAAGAAAAATCAAATTGTCAACTGTCCGAATGCGGAGGCCCTTGCGGCCTTCAAACATAACATCCGCGACGAGTGGCTTGCCCGGCACCTGGGACAGGAAAAGCCGAAATCCATGGCAGCCCTCACATCACTCATGACCCGCTTCTGCGCGGGAGAGGACAGCTGGCTAGCCCGCAGCAACAACCTCAGCAAAAATTCTGGCAGTCCAGATATCAAGGACCGCAATGGCAGGTCGCGTCGCAACAAGAATAAACGCCGCATTAACAGCGACAATAATGAGGATATGGCAGTCAATGTCGGATTCAGAGGCTCCAAACCCGGTCATCGGAAAAAGCCGTTCAAAAGAACTACTCCGGGTCCGTCCAATTTGGCCAGATACATGGCACCCCCGAAAAGCCAGCTAACCACACCAACAGGGACTGTTGGGTATTCAAGCAGGCAGGCAAGCTAATTGCCGAAAACAACGACAAGGGGCTGCATAGCGATGACGAGGAAGAGACCCAACCGCCGAACAATAGAGGACAGAAGGGTTTCCCCCCACAAGTGCGGACGGTGAACATGATATACGCAACCCACATACCCAAAAGGGAGCGGAAGCGTGCACTCAGGGATGTATATGCGATGGAGCCAGTCACCCCGAAGTTCAACCCATGGTCCTCCTGCCCGATCACTTTTGATCGAAGGGACCACCCCACCAGCATCCGCCACGGCGGATTCGCCGCATTGGTTTTAGACCCAATCGTCGATGGATTTCACCTCACCAGAGTCCTGATGGATGGCGGCAGCAGCCTGAACCTGCTTTATCAGGATACAGTGTGCAAAATGGGCATAGACCCCTCAAGGATTAAACCCACAAAGACGACCTTTAAAGGCGTCATACCAGGTGTAAAGGCCAATTGTACATGCTCAGTTACACTGGAAGTGGTCTTCGGATCCCCGGATAACTTCCGAAGTGAGGAGTTAATCTTCGACATAGTTCCGTTCCGCAACGGCTATCATGCTCTGCTCGGACGTACCGCGTTTGCAAAGTTCAACGCGGTGCCGCATTACGCATACCTCAAGCTCAAGATGCCAGGCCCTCGAGGAGTCATCACGGTCAACGGAAAAACTGAACGCTCTCTTCAAACGGAGGAACATACAGCGGCTCTCGCGGCAGAAGTACAGTGCAGCCTCTTAAGGCAATTCTCGAGTCCGGCCGTTAAGCGACCGGACACGGCTAAACGCGCCCGGAGTAACCTACAACAAGACCACCTGGCACGTTCCGAGCACGCGTAGCAATGCGGCCCCAACCCTAGCCCCTGCAAAATTGCAAGACTGGTGCTTCGCGTACATCATTACGCTCTGGAGATACCATGGGCATAGGGGGAGGGGCACGACCACGATAGGCCAAGACTGCGGCTTAACCACCCCAGGGGCTCTCAGGTGTGTCGTTCTTTTTTTCTCTTTTTCTTTTTTTTACCCACAAGACTCCGTTCATCAGAGGCCCTGTCCGGCAGTAGACCTGCCGAACTCACGATGCAACAGCCAGGGAAGGAGAAAGGCTACGACGAATATCCAGGTGGTCTCCATTACGAGCACTAAATCTGTTTTATACACCATTCCGCAGCCTACCCCTGGAGGGGGACATGTTTAATAGTCCCATCCCTTGCTTACCGCACTATTTGTATTGTTCTGCATTCACGGCAGTATTTCTTGAATAAACAATGCAGCACCTTTTTGCTTATAATTGCATTTCTTTCTTATACATATGTTCATTTATGACATGTTGCATCCGTACACTTTGGTACGACTAAATACACCAGGGGCTTATGTTTCCCGCATCATGGTGTGATAAGTCCGAACACTTTCACAAGTGCGGCACCCCGAACTTATAGCATTATATGCATCGGCTCTGAATCATGTCTTGGGTCAATAGTTGGGT
Organism: Triticum dicoccoides; assembly: GCF_002162155.2. Taxonomy (NCBI): domain Eukaryota; kingdom Viridiplantae; phylum Streptophyta; class Magnoliopsida; order Poales; family Poaceae; genus Triticum; species Triticum dicoccoides. The sequence goes on from NC_041381.1 coordinate 671,150,996, forward strand.
TTGCCCGGCTCCCATGTTTTGGTACCTTACGTTCCGTTGTATCGGCTAAGGTAGCACTGGGAGAACCACTGCGATTGCGCCCCAGTTGAGCTGGGCGAGCACCTCAGTGGAGAAAGCTAAAACTGACCGTCATGATGAGGCGAGAGCCGGTCGCTGTTCGAGAGGTTTTTTTCGAGTCCCTAAAGACTTATGCCGCTTAGAGCGAGGAACCGTCTTTGTCCGGCCCAGGCGTGGATAGCGCCCCAAATTCGGCCTTCCGAACACTAGGGGCTTCGCCGAAATTTAAAATTATAGAATTCTATGGCTAAGTGAGAGTGTTCAAGCATTATAAGTCCGGTTGCCTCGTTCGTTGTGTTGAGCGCCTCCCTAGATGGACCCAAAAATGGGAACAAGAGTGCTCAAATTTATCCCGAACACCCCAGCACTCGTGGCATGGGGGCTGAAGCCGACGACTTGCCATCTCTCAGATTTGATAAACGGCCGCACAAAAGGTAATATTTTAAATTAACAAGCGTTGCTTAGAGCATATGAACAAAGTTTTCAGCGCACAGGATAACAAAATGCGAGTCTACTCAAATATTACATCTTCGGAGCACTCACCCGCAATAATGCGGGCACCCTTCAGGACACTCCTATAATACATCTCGGGCGTGCGATACTCCTTGCCCGGCGGTGGCGCGTCCGTCACAAGCTTCTCAGCATCCATCTTGCCCCATTGCACCTTTGCGCGGGCAAGGGCCCGACGGGCACCTTCCATACAGGCGGAGTGCTTGATGACTTCAACCCATGGACACGCATCCACCAGCCGCCGCACCAGGACAAAGTAGCTCCCAGGCATGGCCTCCTTGGGCCACAGCCAAACTATGAGGCCCTTCATGGCCTGTTCGGCCACCTTGTGGAGCTCGACCAGCTGCTTCAGCTGGTCGCGAAGGGGCACCGGATGTCCGGCCTCAGCATACTGAGACCAGAAGACCTTCTCCGTCGAGCTCCCCTCCTCGGCCCTATAGAAAGCGGCAGCATTGGACACGCTGCGGGGCAGATCTGCGAACGCTCCTGGAGAGCTCCGAATTCGGGTAAGTGATAGGTAATTCACACTCACATGCTTGCTTTGCATGAAAAATGCCTTACCCGCCGCTATTTTCTTCAACGCCTCGATTTCCTGGAGGGCCTTGTAGGCTTCGGCCTTAGCGGCTTTGGCACTCTCAAGAGACGATGCAAGCTCGGACTCTCGAGTCTACGAGTCGCGCTCCAAACTCTCATGTTTTTCCACGAGAGCCTGGAGCTCTTGCTGTACCTCCACCACCTGCGCCTCCTGCTTCTCTCGCTCGGTGCGCTCCGTGGCCGCATTATGTTCGGCCGCGGACACCGCCTCCTTCAGGGTCACCACCTCGTTCGTGGCCCCTGCAATACCCACGTTATCCTTGTCATTCTTCTTGCAACCAAATCCTTTTCTGTAAGGTACAATTTTAATAAGGTGTTACTCACCTTCCTTGTCCTCGAGCTGCTTCTTGGCACGGCCGAGCTCATTCTCGGACCGCTCGAGGCTTTGCTTCAAAGTATTGACCTCCGCAGTCAGTGCGGCAGAGGTCAGTAGCACAGCCTGCAATCCCATATTGACATATTTTTTATGACTCTTGCGTATATCTTTTTAGATCCTCAGTCCGGCTTTTCTTTTCGAACACCGAACCGAGCATCAGGGGCTACTTTCTATGCGGTACTATTTTACATATATCAAAATTCTTACCTCAAAGCCTGTTAAAAGGCTGCTGCAGGCTTCGGTCAGCCCGCTCTTGGCGAGCTGAACCTTCCGAATCACCGCACTCATGATGGTGCGGTGTTCCTCTTTGATGGAAGCGCTGTTGAGCGCCTCCAGCAAGCTATCCGGCGCCTCCGGTTGGACGGAGGCCGCCGGCGTCACGGTCTTTCCCTTCTTACGAAGGGGCCGCCCGCCAGACTCTGGAGCCACTACAGGTTCCGATGCGGAGTCTGGTGCAAAGTCCGGGAGGTTGCCCTGTGGCACCTCCGGGGCCTCCTCCTCCTGGCGGGTCCCTTCCCGGGATCCCACCTCGGCATCATCCGCATCACGGGGGGTGGAGGCGGTCGGAAGGGAATCCATATTCGACGCACCCAAGGACCCGCTCGACGAAGCGGGAAGATCATCCTTGGGCGGACTGTAGGGTTGTATGCGGCATTAGAAAGACACCATGTGGCGAAAAGAAAAATCATGAAGTTATTCGGGAGTCTGGATACTTACAATCTCGCCAGGGGCTTAGCCCTTGAAGGCCAATCCTCGTCGTCATCACCGGCGTTGGCAGAGCAGTCTGGGGGAAGAGTCCTTCCCTTCTTGGACCCTTCGGCCTCCCTCGTTGGGGAGGCCTTCCTTTTCTTCCCTCCCCCCGCTGGGGGAGAGGCCTCTTTCTTATCCTCCTCGCCTTCGTGTGAGGAGTACGCCTTGGAGTCACCCCCCAGGCCTCTTCGTACGTAGTGTCGAAGAGCCTGTTCAAGGTCTGGTGCTGCGCCAGATCGAACTTCCACAAATTGAAAGCCCGTTGTTGGCACGGGAGAATCCGGCGGATGAGCATGACCTGGACTACGTTGACAAGCTTGAGCTTCTTGTTCACTAGCTTTTGGATGCAGGCTTGGAGTCCGGTCAGCTCCTCCGAATCACCCCATGTCCGACCACTCTCTTTCCAGGAGGTGAGCCATATGGGGATGCCAGATCTGAATTCGGGGGCCGCTGCCCATTCAGGGTCACGCGGCTCGGTGATGTAGAACCACCCCGATTGCCACCCCTTAATGGTTTCCACGAAGGTGCCCTCGAGCCAAGTAACGTTGTGCATCTTGCCCACCATGGCGCCTCCGCACTCCGCTTGGCTGCCATTCACAACCTTCGGCTTGACACTGAAGGTCTTGAGCCACAAGCCGAAGTGGGGCTGGATGCAGAGCAAGGCCTCACACACGACTATAAATGCCGAGATGTTGAGGATGAAATTCGGGGCCAGATCATGGAAATCCAGGCCGTAGTAGAACATGAGCCCCCGAACAAAGGGATGGAGTGGGAAGCCCAGTCCGCAGAGGAAATGGGAAAGGAATACTACCCTCTCATGGGGCCTGGGGTGGGGATGAGCTCCCCCTCGTCGGGGAGCCGGTGCGCGATGTCGCTGGACAGATATCCGGTGCTGCGCAGCTTCTTGATGTGCCCCTCCGTAACGGAGGAGGCCATCCACTTGCCACCCGCTCCAGACATAGTTGGAGAAGGTTGAGGTGAGATGTGCGGACTTGTGCGCTGGAGCTCGAGTTCGCGGAGATGGATAAGCAAAGGAGGAAGAAGGCGTAGGTGAAAGGGTGGATCTTTATCCCCTTATATGGGCGGACGAAACCATGCGTCCCCACCGGCCTGATAAAACTCGCTTATCTCCCAAGCGCCGCAATCAATGGCGCGGTTGGGTTACCCACGTCCGTATTGATGGGAATCCCGGAATAAGGGGAACACGATATCTGCTTCGACAAGACGTGCCAAGGAAACCGCTTCGCTAAACGCGCTGAGGTGGTACAATAAAAACAATTCGAGTAAAGGCTTGGTGGTGGTGTGAGGTCACGCCACAAAATACGTCAGCAGATTGAACTTGTGTAAATATTATTCTCTCTATGGTGGTATGTGGAATTTATTTTGCAGAGCCGGACACTATCCTAGTGTTCACAATCTTCTATAAATTATTCGGAGGAGGAACCCGCCTTGCAATGCCGAAGACAATATGCGCGCCGGACTCATCGTCATTGAAGCCTGGTTCAGGGGCTACTGAGGGAGTCCTGGACTAGGGGGTGTCCGGATAGCCGAACTATCATCATCGGTCAGACTCCAAGACTATGAAGATACAAGATTGAAGACTTCGTCCCGTGTCCGGATGGAACTTTCCTTGGAGTGGAAGGCAAGCTTGGCGATACGGATATGTAGATCTCCTACCATTGTAACCGACTCTGTGTAACCCTAGCCCTCTCCGGTGTCTATATAAACCGGATGGTTTTAGTCCATAGGACGAACAACAATCATACCATAGGCTAGCTTCTAGGGTTTAGCCTCCTTAATCTCGTGGTAGATCTACTCTTGTAATACCCACATCATTAATATCAATCAAGCAGGACGTAGGGTTTTACCTCCATCAAGAGGGCCCGAACCTGGGTAAAACATCGTGTCCCTTGTCTCCTGTTACCATCCGCCTAGACGCACAGTTCGGGACCCCCTACCCGAGATCCGCCGGTTTTGACACCGACGATGACAGTCACCTTGGATCTCACTACTATCATTGCTATGCTAGTTGCTTCGTTCTATCGCTTTGCTGCGCTACCTATCACTTGTTCTTCAAGCCTTCCCAAATTGCCATGTCAGCCTCTAACCTTTTCACCCTTCCTAGCAAACTGTTGCTTGGCTATGTTACCGTTGTTGCTCAGCCCCTCTTATAGCGTTGTTAGTTGCAGGTGAAGTTGAAGATTGCTCCATGGTGGACAGGATTATGTTGGGATATCACAATATTTCTTATTTAATTAATGCATCTATATACTTGGTAAAGGGTGGAAGATTCGGCCTTATGCCTGGTGTTTTGTTCCACTCTTGCCGCCCTAGTTTCCGTCATATCGGTGTTATGTTCCCGGATTTTCCGTTCCTTACGCGGTTGGGTGATTTATGGGACCCCCTTGACAGTTCGCTTTGAATAAAACTCCTCCAGCAAGGCCCAACCTTGGTTTTACCATTTGCCTCACCACCACCTATACCCTTCCCTTGGGTCGGCCAACCTGAGGGTCATCTTTATTTTAGCCCCCCCCCCGGGCCAGTGCTTCTCTAAGTGCTGATCCGAACCGAGCAACCTGCGGGGCCACCTCGGGGAAACTCGAAGTCTGGTTTTACTCGTAGCTTGACTTATCCGGTCTTGCCCTGAGAACGAGATATGTGCAGATCCTATCGGGATTGTCGGTGCATCGGGCGGCTTTGCTGGTCTTGTTTTACCATTGTCGAAATGTCTTGTAAACCGAGATTCCGAGGCTGATCGGGTCTTCCCGGGAGAAGGAATATCCTTCGTTGATCGCGAGAGCTTATCATGGGCTAAGTTGGGACACCCCTGCAGGATATAAACTTTCGAAAGTCGTGCCCGCGGTTATGTGCCAGATGGGAATTTGTTAATGTCCGGTTGTAGATAACTTGACACCAGATCCGAATTAAAACGCATCAACCGCGTGTGTAGCCGTGATGCTCTCTTCTCGGCGGAGTCCGGGAAGTGAACACGGTTTTTGGGTTATGTTTGACGTAAGTAGGAGTTCAGGATCACCTCTTGATCATTGCTAGCTTCACGACCGTTCCTTTGCTTCTCTTCCCGCTCTTATTTGCGTATGTTAGCCACCATATATGCTTAGTCGCTGCGGCAACCTCACCACTTTACCCCTTCCTTTCCCATTAAGCTTTGCTAGTCTTGATACCCATGGTAATGGGATTGCTGAGTCCTCGTGGCTCACAGATTACTACAACAACAGTTGCAGGTACAGGTTATGCGATGATCATGACGCAAGAGCGATGTTTGCTTGTTTTGGAGTTCTTCTTCTGCTTCTTCTTCGATCAGGGGATAGGTTCCAGGTCGGCAGCCTGGGCTAGCACGGTGGATGTCGTTTGAGTTTCTGTTTGTGTTTCATCCGTAGTCGGATGTTGCTATTATGTAAGGTGATGTTGTATTCGTGTGGCATTGTATGCCTCTTGTATGTATCCCCATCTATTATGTAATGTTGATGTAATGATATCCACCTTGCAAAAGCGTTTCAATATGCGGGTCTATCCTTTGGTGGGACCTTCGAGTTCCTTTTGGATAGGGTCGCATATCGGGCGTGACAAGTTGGTATCAGAGCCTCGACCGACCATAGGAGCCCCCTTGATTGTTGGCCGTTGTTGAGTCTAGAAAAAAAACTATTTTGAGTCTTAGGATTATATATATCAGAGAGTAGGATTCTTTTTACTCCTCAGCCCCCTTCGTCGCTCTGGTGAGGACTCTCGACGTAAATGTTTTGTCTTTTCTCTCCTCAAATTTCACTAAAAAAAATTTAGGATCACGCGGGTATCTTGGAATCGTTCTGATAGTCTTGTGACGAGAACATTGTTCTTGGTGCCTCCTGTCTTTTATGTGGCAGTGACCCGGGGAGTTGAGCTCCGAGGTGTTGTCGTCATAATTTTATCGTTGCAGTTCTGGAATACCTGAGTTTTGCCGACATTGAAAATATCTTTTATGCAGTTGTTGGTGAGATAACCTCGACGCCACCCAGTACTGGGGAGTTCGGGAGTATTGCCATAGCTCGTATAACGGATGCTTTTCGAAGGTTGAGGTACACAATTTCCGGAGTTTTCTTGGTTATGTGTTGACGGATGGATATAGCTGGATCTAGGGATTGTTAGTTTGGGTGAGATATATTGCTTCCCATGTATCCCCAACACCAGATTGCATAACCAGAATGTTTTGGGAGTTTTATAGGTGGGAATTCAAGTAGCTCCTAGAATATCTTTCCGACAGATGCATGATATGGGATTGGGTAAATCTCTATCATATGTATTTGTTCCGGCTTATTTCTGCAAGTCAATCCTTTGTTTTGTTTTGAGTTGTGGTATTTGAGTTGCTTCAATGTCAAGTATTGATTCCATACCTTTTCTAAATGGTGTTCTCTTATTTCTATGGGAGTACTAATCCTTTTGATCATCGAGATGGTCATGTCAATTCTTTTCAACCGGTGTGCTTCTCTTCAAGTGGATCCGATCTTTTCAACATTTGCGAGATCAATTCTATGTTTTCTCAACGGTGTTTGTTCCATCTTCCCCAAGTTGCCTTTGTTTTCCCGCCCTCCCACCCTTTTTCTTCAAAGACTCAGATTTCTTAATCATGTATCCTTTTATTTGTGGGAAGTCTCTTCATTCTTTTCTTCGAATGTTCTTATCCGGTGATTTCCCATGAAGATGCTCAACAGTTTCAAGTTCATCATCCTTCGTTGTTGTTTCTTCTCCGGCGGATCCAATTTCAAGATTTCGGTGTTGATCTTATCCCTTTTCCTCTTTTCACAATGCTTTCTCATTCCGGTGCACCAATTAATCATTCACCTCTCGCTATTCATTTGTTTTGGAAGTACTGAAGAGTGAAGATATCTTGGAAGATTCGTGTTTCCATTCTCAATCCGTTCAAGTTTTTTTTTGAGGTTGTTATCTCATTCAAGTCATTTAATTCAACCAGTGCAATCTCTCTTTTAAATTGCTCAATGGTGTTTCTCTTGAGTGGGCCCTAACCCACAGGTCTTTTCCCAGGATCTTACCTGACTCTTCTAATTCTTCCGGAGTTATTCTCAATTCTTTTCAAGTGTGACGAAAGAATGGATCCCATCAGTCACATGCCTTCTCCAAGATCGATTTCAAATTATTTCAATGTTGCCTCAACCTCTTCGCTTTTCATTCTCCCGGTGTATCTTAACAATTCATGGTGGTGTTTCTCGTCGTCATTCTCGGATTTTGAAGACCGAAGAAGAGTTCCTCTTAAATCCTTACCCGTTCTTCCAAAGATGCATAGTTCAAGTTTGATGCCATCCTCTCATAATTGTTTTCGATTATGGGAATTCTTTTCACCCATCCGAAGCATTTCACGAGTTGTTTCCATTTCTTTCCTTCGAAGGCCATCATGTCATAATTCTTCATTCTCAGCGTGTAGTTATCGTTCTCCAAATCTTACCGATGAATCATTCAAATATCCTCTAATCAGTTCATGTTCTCTTCGTTCTCATGTATGTAAATCCCTTCAAGTATCTTCATTCGTTTTCAAATTCTTTCCAGTGAATTGTGCCCTTGCTACTCTCTTTTGCAATTTTTACGGTGGTTTGTTCAAGATTTCACTTCCTTTGTTATCATATCAATTCATTCGTTATTTTTAATCCCACCGGTGGTTCCATCAATACCTTCTCAAATTTGCGCTATATCTCTCTTAATCCTTTCCACGGGAATAAGTAGTATGCCAAATCCATTGCTTGTCATCAATTTAATTTGATGCACGATAAGCATATAATAAATCTTATTCTTATTTCCTCGAGGTGATTCAATTCTTTTCTTCCGGAGTTTGTTCATGATGAAGTAATTCACGGTTCTAGTGTTTCATCTTTCCCTTTTTCGGAGTTCCAAGTTTTCTCGGTTACATCGTCGCGAAGCCGCATCTAAATCATTGCAAGGCTTCACCTTGTGTTTTCAACTTCTTTTTCTTTTCATCATCCTTTTATTACCGGAGTTCTTCATGGAGGCTCTACATGAGGGTTCGTCAAGGATTCTTTTCATTCTTCAATTGTTCTTCAAGATCTCTCTTGAAGTTATGATCCGCCAAGCTATACTCAAAATTAAACATGGTGCCCAACACATGTTTTTTCTGAGGAGTTCAAGTATTCTTCTTCTTGCATTTCAAAGTGCAATTCTTTCTACCTTATATTTTGAGGTGGTGTTATGTCACTCTTGACAATTTCCTTCATGTTTCATGATTCATATGTTGTCAAGAATGAGGTATTTTAAATCCATCATTTTCTCTTTGTTCAAGAGATCTTTTCGAATAATCAACTTCTTCGTTGGAGTTATCTTGTGTTAGATTTCACCTAAAGCTCTTCCTTAAGGGTTGTTGCTATTTGTGGTGATTATACATGACCCAAGCTTGCTCTTTATCCTCTTGGTGGAAGAAGTTTTCATCTCTTTGGTGCTCTCAATCAAATCAATGGTTTCCATTAGTGGCCGGTTGTCACCTCATAGTCTTGAGATGTTTTCCATAATCCCACTACAAGCTTATTCTTTTCGTTGTTGGTTTTGCAACAACTCCGTTGTAACCTTCTTGGAAGGGTGCTTTCCAAGCTCATTTGTCACAGAAGTTGGCATTTTCTCCTACATTTTGTTATTCCAATGATCTATCTTCTATTCTTTCTTCCGGAGGCATTGTGATGTTGCTCTTTTCACTCATCATCTCAAATTGTGAGGATCATGTTTTTCATGCTTATCCTTTTAACCGGAGTGTTGTGCTCTCTTCAAGTTCTTTCATCTTATCAAGTTTTGCCTCTCTTTTAAACCTGAGTGCTGTCTGAAATCCTTCTTACCCATTATGCCATTCTTTCAATAGTTCCGGAGGCAGTGTGTTGTTGATTTCGTCAAGTATCATCCCATCTTCTCAAGGTCATGTTCTATTCCTTCCATGTTCAACCGGAGTGCTTCCCGAATTCTTCCTCTCTCATCTTGTTTTAACCGGAGTGGTTTCAAATTCTATCTTGTCCATTAAACTCTTGATTCATGTCTTTACAACCTCCAAGCTATCGTAATGTTCCTCGTTCCTCTTTTCTAACCGATTGTTTGCAATCTCATTCATCTCTGTTGTACTCTTTCTTTTAAATTGCTCAAACTATCAAGGTTCGTGGTTTCACTCGTTCGTCAAAGAAGCAACTTAGTTTTACCTCTTCTCTTCGTCTTCCTTTTCCCTCCAGTGCCATCCTAGATCTCGGGACGAGGTCCTCTCGTAGTGGTGGAGTGTTGTAACGCCCCAGATACAACTTTCCATATTCGTAACTCCAACTCTTGCCTTCTCCGGAGATGCGATATATTATTTCCTTCGTGGTTGGGTTTTTGTCTTTTGTTTTGCATTTTGTTCATGTCATGCATTTCATCTCATGGCATCTTGCGCATTGCATCGGCATCGTTTTCTTAAAACTTGCATCCGCTCATAGTTGCCGCTTCTTTCGTGTCTCGGTTGACCTTCTCTCAGATCAACCGGACCGCTCTCTTCTCTCTCTTTTCTGAGCTCATCAAATCCCTTGCCTTCGTTGACCGTTCCGAGACCAACCGGGTTTTTCGAGTCCCTCTTGTCTGGCCACTTAATCTTTCTCCACAGTGCATAGACCCCTCTCGTGCGTGTCCGAAAATTGTCCCGAACCCGAACCGCAAGGTCATGACCGTTGGATTCAGATCACCCCAAGCATTCGTAAAATATCTGCGTTTCTCCATTGGACTCCCCTAACTTTTTATTCTCGATCATCCGATCGCGATCCGATGGTCTAAATGCCACTCGTACCTACCACCTACTATATAAATAGTCCTAACCCTAAAATCTAGGGACTTTGTCCCTTCACCCGCCGCCGCACTCCCCACCAAATCCCCTCAGGATCCTCCCAGATCCCCTTCGCTCCAACTAGCCATCACCGAAACTTCCAAATCCATCGATCCCCACCTCTCCTCGATTCCTGCCACATCCCTGCTCGATCTCGTCGGGATCGAGGCTCTCTCCTGTCGCCCATGCTCCTTCTCGACTATGCCATCCATCGCACCGCCGACTCTCCCGCAGCTCTGCCGGAACCCACCAGCCCAGCAGCGAGACCGAGCCCCCGTCTCTGCTCCCGTGCTCAACGCCTCCTCTTCCCCGACGTTGCTACCTCGCAGGAGCTTCCCGAGCCGGAGCTCGTCCGCAAGCAGACCGAGCTGCCTTCTCCCTCCTCCTCGCCGATCTGGTTGTTGCCGATGAGCAACAGCGGCCTCCAGGACCTCTGCTCCTCCTCCCTGTCCTCCTTTCTCTATTTTTTCGCCTCCCGCTCTCGATTTCTCTCTCTCTCATGTACCTCCCTCTCTCTCTCAGGTACACATGAGCAGGGACGTGCGCCATGGATGCCTCTTCGAGCTCCAGTTCGCCTCGCGGTCGCCGGGAACCGATGCCCCGCGGCTGGATCCGTCAAGCTCCGCCTCCCTGCGCCGAGTCCCTTGCCGGAGTGAGCTCGTCCCCGAGCCCTCATCGCCAGCCTCCCCTGCTGTTGTTTCTGTTCTTCAGAGACGAGAGCAGTAGCGGCTCGCTCGTCCCGAGCGTTGACCGCGCCCTGCCTCGCCTCGATGTCCCTGCGTGGCCTGCAGCCAGCGCCAGCGCGTGGGTCGCGCCAGGCCCAGCGCCGCCTTCCGGCCTCACCTCCACCGATCTGGGCCATGGCCCATGGTGAGAACCCCAGCCCCTCTAGATTCGGCCTGATAGTATTTTTTCCCTAATCTGCGATTTTAGCCATTATCCGAGGATTTACAGTTTTACAGAAAAGATCCTCATCTTCATGCATTTAATAACTCATGAACCGTGCATCGGATTAAAATGATTTAAATATGTAAAATGCTTAGAATTTTGTGTAGATTAATAATATGCCACTTTCATCCATGTTTAAAATGTTTAAAATGTTGTTTGCTTAAATTTTCTTAAATGACATGTTAAAATGATATATTTCATAACTAAATAACCGTAGCTCGGTTTTAAATAAACTTTATATGTAAATGGGGTGGAAAATGCCTAGTTTAACATGGTGCACTAATCTTGCATGTTTAACAACTCTAAAATATGGTTTAGGGCAGAACAGTACCAAATTCAAGATATGCACGTGGGGATTTTTCAGAATTGTTGCTTGTTGTTCCGGCCTCATTTAAACTTGCCTAGATAGGTAGCTTAATTATGCTTCACCTCTTGCCATGTTTAACAACATTTAATATTGTTTGGTAGCTTAAACGAGATTAAACTAAATATGTCCATGTGGTGTTTTGTCAATATGCAACTTGTTGCATATTGAGCTCCACTTAACTTGTAGTATTGTTTGTTGCACTTTCCATGCCATGCCTCATTTAAACCGGACATGCATCATACTTGTTTGTGCATCATGCCATGTTTATGCTTGTGCATTTACCATGTTGTTTGTTTCTTTCCTGTGTTGCTTCTTAGTTCCGGTAATGTTGCGATTGTGAGGATTCGTTCGACTCTCCCGTTCGTCTTCTTCATGGACTCGTTCTTCTTCCTTGTGGGATTTCAGGCAAGATGACCGTCACCTTGGATCTCACTACTATCATTGCTATGCTAGTTGCTTCGTTCTATCGCTTTGCTACGCTACCTATCACTTGTTCTTCAAGCCTTCCCAAATTGTCATGTCAGCCTCTAACCTTTTCACCCTTCCTAGCAAACCGTTGCTTGGCTATGTTACCATTGTTGCTCAGCCCCTCTTATAGCGTTGTTAGTTGCAGGTGAAGTTGAAGATTGCTCCATGGTAGACAGGATTATGTTGGGATATCACAATATTTCTTATTTAATTAATGCATCTATATACTTGGTAAAGGATGGAAGACTCGGCCTTATGCCTGGTGTTTTGTTCCACTCTTGCCGCCCTAGTTTCCATCATACCGGTGTTATGTTCCCGGATTTTGCGTTCCTTATGCGGTTGGGTGATTTATGGGACCCCCTTGACAGTTCGCTTTGAATAAAACTCCTCCAGCAAGGCCCAACCTTGGTTTTACCATTTGCCTCACCACCACCTATACCCTTACCTTGGGTCGGCCAACCTGAGGGTCATCTTTATTTTATCCCCCCCGGGCCAGTGCTTCTCTAAGTGCTGGTCCGAACCGAGCAACCTGCGGGGCCACCTCGGGGAAACTCGAAGTCTGGTTTTACTCGTAGCTTGACTTATCCGGTGTTGCCCTGAGAACGAGATATGTGCAGCTCCTATCGTGATTGTCGGTGCATCGGGCGGCTTTGCTGGTCTTGTTTTACCATTGTCGAAATGTGTTGTAAATCAGGATTCCGAGGCTGATCGGGTCTTCCCGGGAGAAGGAAAATCCTTCGTTGATCGCGAGGGCTTATCATGGGCTAAGTTGGGACACCCCTGCAGGGTATAAACTTTCGAAAGCCGTGCCTGCGGTTATGTGGCAGATGGGAATTTGTTAATGTCCGGTTGTAGATAACTTGACACCAGATCCGAATTAAAACGCGTCAACCGCGTGTGTAGCCGTGATGGTCTCTTCTCGGCGGAGTCCGGGAAGTGAACACGGTTTTTGGGTTATGTTTGACGTAAGTAGGAGTTCAGGATCACCTCTTGATCATTGCTAGCTTCACGACTGTTCCTTCGCTTCTCTTCCCGCTCTTATTTGCGTATGTTAGCCACCATATATGCTTAGTTGCTGCGGCAACCTCACCACTTTACCCCTTCCTTTCCCATTAAGCTTTGCTAGTCTTGATACCCATGGTAATGGGATTGCTGAGTCCTCGTGGCTCACAGATTACTACAACAACAGTTGCAGGTACAGGTTATGCGATGATCATGATGCGAGAGCGATGTTTGCTTATTTTGGAGTTCTTCTTCGATCAGGGGATAGGTTCCAGGTCGGCAGCCTGGGCTAGCAGGGTGGATGTCGTTTGAGTTTCTGTTTGTGTTTCATCCGTAGTCGGATGTTGCTCTTATGTAAGATGATGTTGTATTCGTGTGGCATTGTATGCCTCTTGTATGTATCCCCATCTATTATGTAATGTTGATGTAATGATATCCACCTTACAAAAGAGTTTCAATATGCGGGTCTATCCTTTGGTGGGACCTTCGAGTTCCTTTTGGATAGGGTCGCATATTGGGCGTGACAAAAACAAAGCTACCTCCAAACTTTTCTCACAGGTGAGGAGAGGTGAAGAGCTAAAGGAATGAAAATCACTTTCTTTTTAGTGATTATTTCTTTTTTTGCTTTCTTCTCAACACCATTTTACCGGGGTTTTAGCAGCAACAACCTCAAATTGAGCACTGTTAGCTCTGAGACCCTTCCTAATTCCACCAAATACACTATCCATCCTCTCATCAACATGTTCATCATCTCCTTCTCTACTCAGATTTAAAAGGTCCTAAAGAATGTCATTAACATCCTCAGGTTCTAAAATGTGGTCATCCACATGTATGTTCGAATTCTCCCGAGAGCTAGGCAGAAATAAATCTCTCCTAGCTTGTTCTAATGTAGATATCAGATTCAAGTTATAATCAACCATATCTAAAGTAACCCCTAAGTCAATACCCAAAACATCTGCCACATCAATAAGTTTCATGTTCTCATCATAAATATTATTTGAAATCTCAGGATTAGATGTCATACCTTCAGACAAAGCCAAGTTCTTATCTCTTGCCAAAGTCATGGCTCTGTCTAGAATGGGTATGTCATCTCTGTGTTTTGATGCAATTCTCCCACTGTATCTCTGTCCCCCCTGATCCACATTATTGACTTTTTCATTCTCTTTATTCTCCTCATCCCGAGTCACTATTCCAAGCTTAGTACCCAGACTGATGGATTGTGAAGTTTCAACTTCCCCTTCCATATCCTCACCAGATTCTTCATTCAGCAGCTTATCACCATCTGTCTTTTCTTCTTCCCCATTCACAGACACAGATCCAACTTCGTCTTCCAAGTTACCAAGCTTGTCCTTGTTTGCATTTTTGTTATACATCAATATATCAGCAACCTCTTGTTCTTTCAAAGCAGCATCTCTCTCTTCTGAAGCTATTCTGGTTTTGGTGCTTGCACATACATGATTCTTCGCAATTCCTTCTTCATTGGTTTTTGCTTTTTACGCCTTTCTGCTCTCATCTTCTTCTTGCTGAAAATCCATCCATTCCTCATATCCCTGTGATAGTTCATCTTCCTCTTTTGCCCATCCATTTTCTACCACTTCCTCCACTTCAAAGAAAATCCTGAAAACCATGAGATATGGAGTTGTTAGCTTGGTCCATCTGGGTATCTTGGTGTGATCCACCACTGTAATTTTTAGTCTAGCCAAGCCAATTTTACTCATCAGCTCCATGTCTACAGCTTGAATGTATCCGATCGTCGACCCAATCTCACACAAGCCATGGTAATTCTTCATAGATTTTGGAACTCCTTTCGCTCTGACCCACACCACAGACAGTTTGGCAACAACCATCGCATCATCATTCCAAATCCTGACATTCACCATTATGTTTCCTCCTTTTAAGGGAACCCAATCATACACAACAACTTCATTGATTCTCACATTTGAAGGAAAATTAACAAGAAAAACTCCATCAGAGACCTTTTAGCTTTCCAGGTCCATCTCCATGGATAAGTTTTCGCAAGACTTTTGCTCAACGTTTTAGCTTCTGTTTCTTGGTCAGAACCCTCCCTTAACCTTACCAAGGCCACAACATCGTTTTTGCCATTTACAACCATCTCTTTGGCATGCTCAGCCACGAATATACTGAGTCCCTCCCCACAAAATCCAACCAAGGTAGCAACTGGTTTTTTCTGATGCAGCCAGACACAAAATTCAGAGATGTGAGTATCTTTGGAGCAAATTACACACTTGACTTTAGCTTCACATCCTATGGAATTGTGACCTTTTAGTCCACACTTATGGCACACAATTTTGTCATTCATTGGTGTTTTGCTCTCAAAAACGACCACAGACCCTTGATTCCCTGTCATCACTGCACCAGCTGAGTTAGCTTTGGAAACTTGAGAATCGCTGCCTCCTCCCCCTCCACTAGCAGTTGTATTCACCTTCTGTTGATAAGTGCTGGCAGCCGTGGGCAAATTACTTTGAGCAAGCGGCCTGCGAGGAGATTGATGAGCATCCCAATTTCCACCATTCTGATTCCACTCTCCAAATCCATCCCTTCTTCCATAAAATTGGTTGTGTTGGTTGCCTGGGAAGTTTCTAAAAGGAGGTCTTGGACGCGCTTGAAAGCCTTGATCATAGCGATCATGCGCCGTATCCCTCCCGAATCCATGCGTCGGCCTCCAGTTGCCTCCACCTCCTCCATCTCTCCCACCACCTCCACAACCAGGACCGAATCGATCAGCTATACTATCTTGATTTTCTCTACCACTCTCCGCGGCGGCACGAGGGGGAGAGCATGGCAGGTGGGAAACCCTAGACCGCAAGAAGAGATTGGGATCCATACTCTGGTTCCGACCAGAATGTATAACCACACCCTCGTTCTCGGGCCTCCTGAGATTTCCCCACTTTAGGCCCATGGTCCAGTCAGTCACCCCTTGTCGCCCCATCGTACGAATAGAGATGCGCATATCTCCAAATTTTTCAAAATCATCCCCAGTTTCCCCCTCCTGACGTGCTGGCGATCGTATGGGAAGGGGAAATCAGCCAGCGATCTAACTGCTTTGTTTTCCCCTTCCTCTCACGTCCCATATGCATCCAGTTAGGTTCTAACCCAACCCCTGCATCAACATTTTTCACTTCGACTACATGGTACCATCTATCAATCTGAACAGAATCACAATGAACATGAGGAATTTTGATCTTTCTGAAGCGAGGAGTACCTGTTTTTCAATTTTTTTGCTGGTGTATTATTCATGGATTGATGCTAACTTTCCTCAGAGCTAGCTCCATGTTGCCAATTCCCTTTCTCTCCTTCACCCCTTTGTTCTTCCTAGGCTTCCCTCTTTTGGCACAAGCAATTGCATCAGCTATAGTTGCTAGATAAGGAATTCTCTGATCTTCTTCAACACCATCTTCTCCTTCATCTTCATCATCACTCTGTTCCAGAGCCCAGAATCTGCCCCCAACTTGGTTCCCTTTCCAATTTTCTCTCTCACCACTTCTGCAGACTCCACAATTTCCACCAGGATCAAAAGTGTCTTGTTCATCTTCTGTCTCAATGCCTTCTCCCAACTTGCTTTTCTGCTTGTCTTCATTCTGAATCAGATTTCCGGTGACAAATACGGGAGAGGATCCACTACCTCTGGTGGCGGCAGAGTGCTTGTTGGTCGACGCCCAATCAAAGAGATCCACCTTGCTTTCCTCCGCGGATCGGTCGAGCGGCCCTCCCCCTTTGCCCAATGGATTGTCGACACCGACGACGATGTGGGGAACAGCGGCATCCGAGCTCGCTCTTCCGGCGACGCCTCGAAGTGAATCCTCCTCGCCAAATTCATCATCTCTCGATCCGCCTAGATTCGGCAAGTCTGGACATACCTTTCCTTTAAAAACTTGAGATCCAGATCTGATTTCGTCTGCGCAGCCTCCATCGCCTCCCTCCATTCCTTCTCACACTGCGTCCACGAGAAGGAGTCGTGCAGATCCGCCTCGCCCTCTCCATCCACCGCTACTCCCTCGTCGCCTGCAGCACCTCGTCCGGCATGGAGTGGATCAGGCAAAGCACCTTCGGGAATGCCTCGTACACGAAGGGGAAGGGGAACCCCGCCGCCTGCAGTACAGGCGCGCAAGGAGGCGACGCGTGTCGCTCCGATCCGCGGCGTTGCGGCAGCATGGATGAGGTCGCCGGCGCGATAGAGATCGGCGGCGGCATTGCTGCGGAGGCACGAAGAAGAGAAGAAGTTGTTTTTGACGTAATGTGACATGTTGTGTCGTCGAATGCGCTATAATAAGTATCAATCACAATGCGCGGACGGATGTCTGGGATTTCGGCAACGCGTGGCTGCATCCTGCATGTCCCAAAAATTCGCGTCCTACATAGTGCCCAAATAGAAAATTTAACAAGTTATAGGTCCTGGGGCACCGGGTCGATACAGAGTACAGCAAAAATTGAGAATACTTCTCAGTTAAGGGTGAAAAGTCTCTATGTTCCGGGTGTATTTTGAAGCACACACGATTCCAGTCATGAGCGCCTCTGTAGACATCACGCGCCCCACTTGGGCTAACCTCTTAGTCACTTCCCTAAGAATGTTTAGCACCGCACCCCTTTTTTGTGCAGAACAGTCCAGGAATCCAGTGTAGAGCATAGAGTAAAAATTACATTAGTAGGGTCTCTAGGTAGAAGGCTTTGAAAACAAGATTTATTTCTTGTTTTCCACATAGACCAAAGTAAGGCAACAACACCAGCAGAAAACAACGGCACAATCTTTATCTATCAACATTCAGACACATCATTTACTAATAATGCAGATCAAGGGTCGCAAGGAAATGACGACCAATTAATCCAGAGATACATGGGTACAGACCAGAGGTACTACTTGAGTGCAACCACCAAATCAGAAAAACCAGAGATAACATGACTACAAATACAAGAATGAAGGAGAGTACATGAGTTCGACCACCAAACCAGCAAAAAACAGAGATACATGACTATGAATAGGGACTAAAGGAGCGTACAAACCAATTACTGAGGTGAAAAGCATCACGACAGAGATTATTGCAGAGGAAGATGCATGGTAGGTTTTAATGGAGAAGCGACTTGAGATGCTTTTTGACGAAACGGATCTCTGTGTGTTCCGTGATGATCCATACGAGGGTCGTGAGCTCACCGCCACAGCTGAGCCGCTTGGCATGAGAATCCCTGCTGCACCGCATCGACGCAAACAGCAGCAGACGCACCCACCCATCTAGGATGAACTCCAACATGTCTTCCATATCCCCCACAGAAAGTTCCCGCAAACGTGGAACCCAGTGTTTAAGTCCTTTCACCATATCTGCGACTTCCTTGTTAATTTTGCTTTCTCCACTCTTGGATGGTTTGCCTAGCAGCTTCCCAGCAAGTTCAGTTCCTGCCCGCACAATAGTCATGCCTGGGCCCTCAACATAACTCTTTTCTATGTTTTGAATTCCTTCCCCGAAATTTGGGTCATTAAGATTATCCCTACTTTTCAGCATCCACATGGCAACCACATTCTTCCTTTTTGTTGTGTGACTAGTGGGTTTAGCCACTTTCCATTATCTCCACCACAGCACAATGTGCTCTCTCATTATCAAGACCCAAGCCGAGAGCTTACTGACGAAGCGTTGCAGCCACAAGAGATTCAGAGAAGCGACGGTTGAGATGCACGCAAGCCAGATCGACGGCTCGGATGGGATCCTCGTCGTTCACTCTGGAGCTGTTTTACTTTTATTTGTACCGTTATGAACTGTAACAGTAATACTCGCGTGAGCTGTCCTGTAGCTTATAAGGAGAATCTTGGCATATGTCGCAGTAGTAGATAGAACCCTAGCTAGCGAACCAAGTCGGGGTCTCTGATCTCGCAAACCACTATCTGTATCCCCAAATTTCCTCGAATTTCCGCTGATAATACCAGATATCGTGAAGCTCTAGCTTTCCTGGTAAATTGATCCTTACAAGGGTATCAGAGCGCCGGTTTTTTTCCTCGGCCGTTGAGCGACGACGGCGAATTGCACTGAGGAGAGCAGGAGGTTGGGTTCTCTCGTAAAATCCCTCCCTTCCCTCCCAGTTTGATGCGGCGGTGTCGGGTGGCGGCGACGCGGCAGCGGTGAAATTCGGGCGCAGATTGCCGAGTCCGGTCCGGTTGCTAAGAGATCTTCTCTCGGTGGTAAAATTCTGGGATCTGACGGGATCTGTGCGCCACATGAGTTGGATCCGTCGAGCTTCAGGCAGGCGGGACAATTTTCAGTCGCAATTCATCCGCGGGCAACATGACAGACACAAGAGCAAATGTACAAATCACGATGGACAGAGTAGAGAAAGAAGTAGCAGATCTGAGAGCAGAGCTCGAGGGATTACAGGATCTCAAGCAAGAGGTAACAAAAATCCGGTCAGAAATGGTGACCATGCCGCGAGTAGAAGCAAAATTGTCAGAAATGACAGAGGGAATTCAGCAGACTCTGCAACTTATTTTGAAAAACATGAATATTGGCTCTCAGAAAATAGAAGTACTCACACCAGATTCAAAACCGCAAGATCACAACAGCCAGACTTGTGCTAATGTCCAAAGACCAGTCACAGTTCAGGCCAGCGAAACCTTTTCTTCAGAACCAATGTCTTGAAACCTAGAGCAGGAGTTTAGGGCTCAAGAGAAATTGCTAGTAACCAAGATAGCAGGCCTAACTACTGGTTTACCTTCAGCATCTGTGTTCTGTGATAGTACCAGAGTG
Source organism: Triticum dicoccoides (assembly GCF_002162155.2). Lineage (NCBI taxonomy): Eukaryota > Viridiplantae > Streptophyta > Magnoliopsida > Poales > Poaceae > Triticum > Triticum dicoccoides. The sequence goes on from NC_041381.1 coordinate 671,170,660, forward strand.
TGCAGTGATAAACAGCAAGAGACACAAGAAGTGGGTCAGTTCAGAATGGCTCTAGTTAACACAAGTGCCACGGTACAATCTCACACTTTGGGTTTCTCAGGATATAGTGGGTATTTTGCCCCTATAAATGCTCCACTATTCTCCCCACCTCATACATACAATCCCATCACGGGTTAATATATCAACATGACAACAACTGCTAAAGGAATCCCTCATGTATATCAGGCTGTGGGAAATTTGTATGAAGTGCAGAGAAACCAACATGCAACTCAGTTGGGGGTCCCTCATATTTTGCTGAAGCAGTACTAAAAGGACCAAGATTGGAAATCCCTCTTTTCAATGGAGAAGATCCTATTGGCTGGTTGATAGCATGTGAGAAAATTTTCGATATGTCTGGCACTCCCTATGAACAGTGGGTGACCTTAGCAACTGGACATTTACAGGGCAGAGTAGCTAACTGGTTGAAAAATATATGTGTGCCCTGGCAGATGGTGACATGGCAACAATTCTGCCAAATGATAGCTGACAGATTTTCAGAAGCTAGTGTCCATGAAGCTGTGGAACTGTTGAAAAACATACAACAAACAAATACAGTAGCTCAGTACATTGACAATTTTGAGCAGTGTGTGGCCCTGGTAAAGAGAGATCATCCCTGTTTGCAAGAAACCTTCTTACTCAGTTGTTCATTGGAGGTTTAAGGAGTGACATTAAGCATGAAGTATGTGGACAAAAACCTACTGGAATGATAGAGGCTTATTGGTATGCAAAAGTATATGAGAAAGCTGTTGCTGCTAGAAAAGTTCAAAGTCCTCCAGCTTATAAATCCAGAAACTATTCTTCTTCTTATAGAAATCAATCAGCTCCATTACAAGTGCAAGTACCTACTCAAGAAAAGTACAATGTTCCTTTTCCAAAGGAGGCCAGAGCATGCTAGTACTACAGGGAATCATGGACAAGACAACATAAGTGCAAAATTGGAAAAACATTGCACATTTTGCAAGAACTGGTGACACTGCAGAAGAAAATGCAGGTGTAGAACAAGCTTATCATACTGCTCCAAATACACCTGACAAGGAAAAGAACGGTGGTACTATAGAAAAACATGCTCAAGCAATGCACATCTCAGCACATGCTGCAGAGGGCACCCTTGGACCAAATACACTCTCATTGATACTGGAGATTGCAGGAAAGAAAGCTACAGCTCTGTTTGACAGTGGATCTTCAGATACATTATCAACAAAGAGTTTGTAGTAAAAAGCAACTGTCATCAGCAGCCAATACAACCCAGGAAAGTGATTGTGGCTGGTGGAGGAAAGTTAATATCACTATCCAAAGTTCCAACAATGGATTTTAAGATCCAAGGACATACATTCTGTAGTAGTTTTAAAGTATTGGATTTACAATCCTATGACATCATTTTAGTAGACTGTTGGTGGTCACAAAATAGGGACAACCAGTGACATTATTTGATCATTCCATACCTAAAAAGCATTGTCTACTGTCAGCAGCTCCAATGGACACTACAAGAATCTTGTTAATCCATGGCAGACTTAATTTGTCACAGAACAGTGAAAAACCGTCAATGAGGAAGGTCCATGACGGATATGAAATCCGTCATGTATATCGCTTCATAATTTGACAACTGCGCCACCATGACAATTCTTGGCCGTCACCGATCAGTCCAAGCCCGCCCAGGCCCGATCCTCCGTGAAAGACTAGTCCGTCATGGATTTACATGACACTGTACCAATGCATGGACCTCACATGGCATCTACCTGGCGCCAATGTAGATCTAACGTGGCATCCTACCCTACTATTTATGTCCAGCCAGGCCATTACCACATTTTTATTGTGGCTGTTTAGTGCTTTTTTAATAAAGCCCATGATACTCATCGAACCAGCTACAATACGAACCACTACACATTAACAATCAAGTAGTCAAAACTAATTTCCATTGAACAGGCCAATAATTTGGCCATTTAATAAATTTACATTTCATTATTTCACGGAGCAAAGGCCTTTAAAAATGTGCCCAAGAACACATCCAACAACAGTTCACATGCCCTCACTAGCCAGATTACATCGACAAATATACAACATTGAACAAACCCTCTTAATCATCAACTTCACCTCAACAGCTCAAACTTCCTTTGCGTCTCTCACCGCCAAGGAAACCTGGAAAACAAAATGCTTCTGTTACAAAATGGCAAGTTGTTTACAACAACAGCGATAGTAGTTATTACCATTTGAACCATATTTTCTATTTCACGTGATTTCGATGTCACTTATGAGGTGTTGACAATGAAGGGACAAGGGAAGGAGATAAGTTATTGTTTCTGGAAAACTACTTGCAAGAAAGTTGGCATGGTTATGAACTAATTATGTGTAATTTTTCTTATGTAATCATATACACCTATCCAGTGGCGGAGCTACATAGAAATTTTTGGGCGGGCCAAGGTAAAGAAGTGCACAATTTTTTCTCTCTGGGTCAATACACAGACAATATATATACCACTTCTATATATTTTAATGAAGTTATCTTCACTAAACGAAGAAAATTGCATTTAATGTGTGCTCCATGATCATAGGTTGATAATTTCATTTGCGCAAAAAGAAAAAAATTTGAACTTGAAACAGTCTCCTCTGTGTGTTTCTCATATGATGTAAGCTAAGTATATATGTGTTACCTTTGTTACTTGTCACGTACAATTTGACTATCCAAATGTATGAATATACGGAAGCATCATCCCGCACTCCCTTTTGGCCTTTTTGGACCTCTTGTAATGTACGCTGGTCTATTTAAGTTCTTAATGAATTGATTTAGGCACACTATATATTCTGTAACTCTTGTGCTGATAGATTAGAGTACTGCTTTCTGTTTCATTATCTACACATCGGTTCCCACAATAGTGGTTGATATTTTAGAGGACTTGCTCATAATAGTCATAATACCCGTCTTTATTGTCTGAGACCATTGAGGCCAAGCTTCAAAATGAGGGCTACAACATGACACTCTTCTGAAACATAATGGTAGATACCTTGTAACAAAGCCTTGTCCTTTCCTGTGTACATTACTTCACATATAATATCAGTATGATGGACATTTGGAGTATGGGATTCTTGATACGTCACCATTTGACAAAAAGAATTAGAATATGTGATATCGACAATGTAAGCCTTTTAATACTTAGCACTTACATACTCGTATGTGTTTTCTCTCACTAATATTTGAATGCATGTACCTTTAAGTTTTGCAGGTTCACCTGATTATTTGAGTTAACCTGATTATTGTCACAAGCTGTGTCAGATGTTCTACGAGATGGCCCGGTGGACATATTTAGTTCTTTTTCATCACTAGTAGAAAACAGGGCTTTCGTTCGGCCAGAAAAGAGCATTACCCGGTTGCATTATGAACCGGGACTAATATGAGCATTAGTCCCGGTTCGAGCGGCCAGGGCACCGTACATGCATTGGTCCCGGTTCAAATTGGACCTTTAGTCCCGGTTAGTGCCACGAACCGGGACTAAAGGGTGCGATGCCCATTAGTACCGGTTCGTGGCACCAACCGGTACTAAAGGTTAGACCTTTTGTCCCGGTTCGAGCCACCAACTGGTACTAATGGGGTTTGAGGCATTAGTACCGGTTCGTGGCATGAACCGGTACTAAAGGTCCCATTTTCAAACTCTACCCCCCCCTATGGATCGCCTTTTCATTTTGGTAAAAAGCAAAAGAAAATGATAAAAACTTCAAAAATTAAAATCCTTCCAGATGTAGTTATGTTACTACATGTACTAGTTAGGAAAATTTAAAAACTTAAATTTGGATATGTTTTGCAAAAAGTGTAGGGAAAATGTAAAAACAAAAATGTTCAGCACGAAAATCCGCATCTGATTTTGATAGCCTATGGCCTATTTGCAAATTTTTAGAATCCTCAAATTCTAAAAGGAAAAAAAGTTATACTCAAATTTCAGTTTTTTTCATTTTTTTAAATCTGGTCAAACTATGGTCAAACTACTTATTCAATAAGTATTAGTGTTACTAAATAATTATTCAAGAATATTAGTGTTACTAAATAATTATTTCAGTTTTTTTGAATTTTGGTCAAATCTGGTCAAACTATGGTCAAACTATGGTCAAACTACTTATTCAAGAAATATTAGTGTTACTAAATAATAATTATTTTTAGAACAATAGTTGCAAGCTCAAACAGTGAAATGTGTGACTTCATGCTCAAGCTAAATTCCTGAGGGTCAATAGGATTGACATCTTACTATTGTTAGGAAAAACAACAAGTGCAGACTTGGAAACGAGGGAGAATAGAACCCGGAAGTTAAGCGTGCTCAGGCTGGAGTAGTGAGAGGATGGGTGACTGTCCGGGAAGTTAGATGATTTGAAATGATGAGGGGTGATTAGAGATTAGAGGTTAAATTGAACAGTGATGAGGGGTGATTAGAGATTAGAGGTTAAAATAATTCAGAAATTTGAAAATCAAAAAAAAATTTCAAAGAAAAATCATAAAATTTCCTTTAGTACCGGTTGGTGTTACCAACCGGGACTAAAGGTGGACCTCCAGACAGCGGTCACGTGGAGGGCCTTTTGTCCCAGTTCGTGTAAGAACCGTGACTAAAGGGGGAGGCTTTAGTAATGACCCTTTAATCCCGGTTCCAGGACCGGGACTAAAGGCCCTTTTTCTACTAGTGCATGTACCAGTCTTCTTTGTTAGTAATGTTCCATGTTTTTGTTTACATGTGCATTCATTAATTTTCCCGTTTGAATCCCCTTAATTAGTAAAGTGAGCTCACAAGCTTGGGTCCTAAACCATAAGAACTCGAGAAAGTCATCATACATTCCTTCCGCAGGACACTAGCAACCTCAGATATAAGCACCAGTGGTTGTTTCTCTGTTCTCAAGAGACATGCTGACGACTGTCTCCTCCGACGGTTAGCATTGAAAGCATTTTTTTGACTCCACTTGATGTCTACAAAATTTCTGGCTTATTGAATGGAATGGTTACTTGCAAGACATGTCACATAATCCACATAGAACCGGGTGGCATTTTCCTCACATTTCATGGTGATTTTAATTTGAGCATTCAACTTGAATACCTTTTAAACTTTCCGTCATTGTGCTATTATTGTTTTGGTGTAGCACTTCATTTCACAATTGAATGTTGAATTCTTACCACTTCAGAAACTTGCAACATATACTGATTCATTAGATAATGAGTATGTGTGAGCTCTCTCTGCCTTTCTCGTTGAATGTTGAAATGTTACCACTGGAGAAACTTGCAACATATACCGATTCATTAGATGATGAGTATGTGTGAGCTCTCTCTGTCTTTCTGGTTCTACCTCATGCCTTCCAGTGTTTTGTGTTTCAGATGCCCTAATTTTCTTGTATTTAAGCGTCATTTATTTAGCTCTTCTGAAATTTGTCGTGAAAGCAAGTGGAATGGTGCTTTCAACCTGGCACCGTCTAAATTCCTCTCAAGAGGCGCCACCCGGTGGCGCCCCAACCCCTAGTATATATTAGATCAGGTGCCAGATCGGGTGCCCAAGCCGCGGCTGCTGGACCTATCACCGTCCGCCGCCGCCCCGCACCGCCGGCCGCAACCACCCCTCACCACGTTGTCGCCTCGCACTGCTGCTGGAGGCAGGCCGTCGCTCCGCCGCAAACCGGATCAGGGGATGCGTCAACCGCGCGGGTGGATGCCCCGCCCCATCCAGACCCGATGCAGGAAGGAGGAGACCTCCGCCACCGCTGACGGCCGGCCAGGCTTCGCTCGGCGACTTCTTCCAACGGTGACGGAGGGAGGAATCAGGGGAATCCAGACCCCACGGCTTCGTACGGCAGCTCCGCCCAAGCCGCCCAAGCGGGGGACGGCGCCGGGGCGATCCGTAGTTAGCGGGCTGCACTCTATCCTGTGTTGCGCCTGTGCTCGTTGCTACTGATGCACTTCATGGCTGCTAGTGTGTACAGTAGGAAGTGGAGTTAAGAACAATATTGGTCAGCTGTCCTAGTAAGTAAGATAAATTTTGCAGACTGGATCTGCCAAACACTCCATCCTTAATTCAGATCGGCAACAACCCCAGCCAAAGAAAACCTTATTGTGTTTTCTTAGGATTTCAGACGAATCTTGATGCATAATAGCTACCTAACGGATCAAATACTAAAACACACCGAACCTGGTTAGGAAGCTCTCTGCAGGCAAACTATTAGTGCATGAACTTAGAACTACACATATGCTAGTGGAATTAAGAACACTGTCGATTAGCTGTCTAGTACAATCTTTTGCTTATTTGCCTCGGATGAAAAAGAACGCATTTACTGATGTAGATCGGCAAACCAACATCTGTGAGAGAATAAGCAATTTTCTCTTTTATTTTTACCTTGATAAGAGTTGTAGCTTCAGTGCATGTGCAAGCATGTGCTGGTTTCGTCTGTGGCTCTTGGTTGGCTCAGTCATTAGTTGCTCTTTTGTTTATGGCTGTTGGTATGTACACTAGGTAATGGAATTAAGAACATTGTTGATCCAGTAAGTAGGACAAATTTTGCAGACTGGATCTGCCAAACACTGCATCTTTAATTCAGGTCGACAACAACCCCAGTCAAAGAAAAACCGTCCCTGACAACCTTGTGTTTTCTTAGGACTAAAAACGAATCTTGATGCACAATAGCTATTGTTTAATGGATCAAATATTAAAACACATCGAACCTAGTTAGGTAACTCTCTGCAGGCAAGCTTAGTGGATCAACTTGGAACTGCCCATATGCCAATCGTAGAGACAAGACTCACACTATCTCAGGAGCAACTCTTGCCTTAAGCCTGCTCTAGAAGGTGGAAGCATCAATCTGCGTACCTAGCTGCTGCATGCCGGTATGTCGCATGCATTTTATCCTGGTTTTTGCTCCTTATTAACCTCTCCCTAGCACGCAGATATGCAACACATGCTAGATGCATGCTTGCATATGTCAAACCAGTGCAACAAACTAATTTTGATTGCAGTGCTTGCAGGAGGTAGCAAAATGGCTGCACCATGGATGGAACATCTGGTGAAGTGGTTGAGTGACTACATATTCCAGATAGTGCCCCTTCTCAGCCTATTCATGTATCTTATCCTCGCCGTCTTCTCCGACAGTCGGCGGCGTGAAAACAAAGGTTGGAAGAGAGCTTGGAAGAGACTGTTGGTATGGTTGGCGTACCAGCTGACCGACTGGGGCCCGGCATATGTCATCAGCAACCTGTACCTCGGAACGAAGCCGCATGAGAAGATGAGCATTGCCTTCTGGGTGCCGTTCCTCCTGCTGCACCACGCTCGCCCGGACAACATCAGCGCCTACGCCATGGAGGACAGTAAACTCTGGATGCGCCTGTGTCTGTTAGCTCTCCTTAAGTCTGCGGGATCCTTCATTATTGTGTACAGGTTTATACTTGATGAACATACCGCCGGGCGATTATTGTGCTGGGTATCCGGCATCATGTTAGCCCTCGGCATTTTGAAGTATATGGAGAGTATACTAGCGCTATGGCGAAGCGACATGGGGCACATCCGGCACATCGGGTTATCCGACAAGCAAAAGCTCAACCTCGATGATTATAGAGATCAAGAGAACCCGTCAGAACTGGAAGATGAGAAAGCCCTGCTGGTTTCTCACGACCTGTTCGAGATCTGCAAGGGAGCCTTCTGTGATTATGCAGTAAACATGGATCGTGTTGTCGTCATGGACATGTTCGCTGAAGATAGATGGGGGAGTATGTGCAAGGTGGTGGAGATGGAACTCTCCCTTATGTATGACATCCTCTACACCAAGGCATCCGTAGTCCACACCTGGCATGGCTATGTCATCCGTGTGGCCTCACCGCCCCTCACCGCGGCTGCGCTGCTGCTGTTTATTCTCCAGTGCAAAAATGGCATGAAGCCAATAGATGAAATTGTGAGTTACATATTGCTGTGTACGACCTTCCTCGACTTGAGATGGATGTTGAGAGCACTAGCATCAGCATGGACACATTCATACTTGAAACGTATGCCACCCAATTGGTTGAAGCATGAATTTTTGTGCCAGGAGAGATGGGCGAAGCTCCGTGGGTTGTCACTGCGTCTTTCCCGGCTCTCCTTGTGGTTGTGGACATGTGCATGTCCCAAGGAGCCCAGAAGCTACAGAAGGTGGGCTGGCAGCTTCGGGCAGTGCACTGCTGGAAACAGGCACAACCTACACAGCATACCTAGACTGGTGATTGAATGGGAAGGCCACTCAAGTTGGAGGGACTTTGAATGGGAAGACCATTCCAGGGGCCTTGAGATTCCAGAGTATGTCAAGGAGGTGGTGTTCACTAACATATGGGAAAATTTATTCCGTGATCCAGTGGAGCAGCTCAGGCAGGAAGATAGAGCTGCGCCATCAAATCCATCCTACCCCACTCAAGTTAAGCAACCAGCTCCGGTCCGTTTCCCAGTGATACCTAGGCCACAAAATCCACCCCCTCGTGTGGCCCCTGTCCCTGTGGGTAGAGCTGTGCCATCAAATCCATGCCCAGCCCCTGAGACATTTACGCCACCACGTCAGCTCCGTCTCCTTCTGAGACTTGTTCCACCAAATTCACCCACTGAAGAGCAAGCTACAGAGCACTCGACTGATCACTGGAGGTATAATCAAGCCCCGTCTGAATCCTATGAGCAAGTTAATGTTAATCTATGGAGGGCCAATTCTGAAGGGGCCCCGCCCCAAACCAACGAGAAAGCTGCTGACATCATCAACCAGACGACTCCGTTAGATGCAAATATGGAGTTCCGACCTGAGCTTCAAGAAGCTATCCTCGTCTGGCACATCGCCACGGACGTCTTCCTCTTGTGCAGCCCCACCCCCACAGAACAGGCCAAAGATAAAGAGGCGATCAAGCAGATATCAGATTACATGATGTTCCTCGTCGCCAAACGCCCACAGAACAGGCCAAAGATAAAGAGGCGATCAAGCAGATATCAGATTACATGATGTTCCTCGTCGCCAAACGCCCTGAAATGCTACCAGGACTTACGCTTCGGAGCCTGCACGAGAGAACACGCCATGCTCTGGAGTTGATATGCAAGAAGGCCAAACACACTAGTACTAGTGGTGGAACAAACGACAAGGCGGTTGCCAGATGGATGCTGGATAACCCAAATTCTGCTGTCTGGGAAGAAACTCAAGACCAAGGCGAGGATAATTCTAAGGTCCCAGGTACGATGAGTATGACTACTGTCTTGGAAGGAACTCAACTTGCCCGGATGCTGCTACGCCTGCCGCCCGAGGAGGAAAAATGCAAATTTACCAAAGGAGTCGTTGCGGTTCAAAAACTTGCATACTGGATTCATCTGAAGTGCCACTCGGCTGTGGGGGAGCTTGGGGTTGGGAGGCTTGGAGGCCCATCTGAAGTGCCACTCGGCTGTGGGTTGACCCCTCGTGTCAAGGGAGCAGGGAATAACTCTGCACATATAACATTGAACACCAGCTTCTTGACATAGTCGGGAATCTCCAGGCCCTTCGAGTGGTGTTTCGATTCAGTCTCCAGTCTAGATATGCTGTATACGCTGTATAGGTTGCGCCTCCCACCTCCTGTAGCTTTTGTGCTTCTTGGCAGAGTCACATGTCCACAGCCACAAGGAGAGCCGGGAGAGAGGCAGGGACACGACCCAACGACGGAGCTTGTGCCATCTCTTTCGGCACAAAACTTGATGATTCAACCAACTGTGTGGCCCCTTGAAGAATGAGTATGTCCAGGTTGAAGCTAGTGCTCTGAGCAGCCATCTCAAATCGAGGAGGAAAGTCGTCCCCAGCAATACATTACTGATAACTTTATCTTCTGTTCTCATGTCGTCTTTGCATTGGAGGCTAAACAGAAAGAGCGCAGTGGCGGTTAAGAGCGGCGAGGATAGACAGATGACATAGCCATGCCACGTGTAGACCACTGCGGCCTTGGTGTAGAGGATGTCATACATAAGAGAGAGTTCCATCTCCACCACCTTGCACATACTCTCCCATTGACCCGAGAAGCTGCTTCTGACGGCGGCATTATGATCCATGTACTCCACCGAGTAAACAGAAAAGGCACCCTTGCAGATATCGAACAGGCCATGAGCAACCAACAAGGCTTCCTCATCTTTCAGATTCTTGCCTCCACCATAATCACGTCTGAAGCTACTGGCACTTGGTTGCAGCTCCCTGAATGACCTCCGTATGCGGCTCAAATTGCATAGCCATAGCGCCGCCGCACTCTCCACATACTTGAAAAGGCCCAGCAATAACATGATGAAAGACGCTTGACGCAACAACCCAGTAGTGCAGTCGGCGAGTATATATCTATACACAATAAGTACAGATCCCAAGGACTGCAGGAGAACAAACACGAACAGGCGCAGCCAGAGCTCATTGTCCTCGATGGTGTAGGCGCTGATGTTGTCCGGGGGAGCGTTGTGCAGTGTAGAAGGAGAAGATATGGGCTGTGCAATCTCGATGTATTGATCGGTGCACCAGGCACGTATATATAAGTACAGAGGTGGGCCATAACCTCAACTATACAAAGGAAACTGGAGGCGGCCCTACACACAAATATACACGTACACAATATACTCAACACTCCC
>NC_041381.1:671181534-671200017 GCF_002162155.2 Triticum dicoccoides
ACTGGAAGGAACTCCTCGAAGGTAGAAGTCGGCAGTCCCTTCGTCATCATATCGGCGAACTGCTGAGCGGTAGGCACATGGAGAACCCGCATACGTCCAAGAGCCACCTGCTCGCGCACAAAGTGAATGTCCAGCTCGATGTGTTTAGTCCGGCGATGATGAACGGGGTTGGCGGAGAGGTACACCGCAGAAACGTTGTCACAGTAGACAACCGTAGCCTGGGAGACGTCGTGATGCAGCTCCTGAAGTAACTGTCGTAGCCAGGTGCACTCGGCAACAGCGTTGGCCACAACTCGGTACTCAGCCTCCGCGCTAGAGCGCGAAACCGTGGGTTGTCGCTTGGACGACCACGAGACGAGTGAAGGACCGAGGTAGACGCAGTAGCCAGAGGTGGACCGACGAGTATCGGGGCAGCCAGCCCAGTCTGCATCGGAGTAGGCCACCATCTCCAAAGAAGTAGACGCCGTGAGTGTCAACCCGAGGGTCATAGTGCCGCGGATGTAGCGAAGGATCCACTTCACGAGAGTCCAATGAGAGTCACGAGGGGCGTGCATGTGGAGACACACCTGTAGAACAGCATACTGAAGATCCGGTCTGGTGAGAGTCAAATACTAAAGAGCGCCGACAATAGACCGGTAGAAAGGAGCATCCGACGCAGGCGAGCCCTCAAGAGAAGAGACCTTGGCCTTCGTGTCAACAGGAGTAGCAACAGGGTGACAGTTGAGCATGCCAGCACGCTCAAGAAGCTCATGTGCATACTTCTGCTGATGAAGAAAGAAACCGTCCGGACGCCGAACGACCTCAATGCCAAGGAAATAATGTAGAGCACCCAGGTCCTTGATAGCAAACTCGTCACGCAGCCGAAGAGTAATCTGCTGAAGAACAGCTGCGGAGGAGGCCGTCAGGATGATGTCATCGACGTAAAGCAGCAAATATGCAGTCGTGTCACAGTGGCGATAGACAAACAGTGAGGCGTCCGAGCGAGTAACGCTGAAGCCTAGTGTCTGAAGAGACCTGTAAGTGCATCTAGTGCCACCCCTAGTTGGTTTTGGAGTATTGACGACAAAGTTGGTTGAGGGACTAATGCGTTTGTGAGAATTGCAGGATAACGCAGGTAGTGTCCCTCATTGATTCGGTTTACCTACCGGAGATGACCCCTAAAAATGTATGAAGACATTGAAGACAATGGTGGTGTGTGAAGATATTCACACTGAAGTCTATGACATGAGAAGACATTAAGTGAAGACTATGGAGCGCGAAGACTGAGTCGTTTCGTTGTTTCCTTTTCTTCTTTGTTGAGTCATAGGAACCACCGCACTGTTAAGTGGGGTCCAAGTGAACTAAGTCAGAGTGACTGAAGTGATGCTCAACCCAAATCCTATGTCTTCGAGCGAAGACAATGTGAGCAAATCTTATCCAGAGCTGGATGAGTCAGCTTTGCTTGTAGCCCAAGTAAAGTTCCCGTGTGTGTTTGAAATCTGACCGTTGGAACACGTGTCAGTTCCTTAGTGACCCAGGGCCATTTCGGACATATCAGGTCGGGTTGCCTTGTGGCTATAAATAGCCCACCCCCTACACCATAAATTGGTGGCTGCTCAGAGTTAGTTTACGGCTTTTATCGTTTTGAGAGCAACCCACCTCGAAGCCTTTGAGAGAGAAATCCTTGCGAGGACAAAGCCCAAACACCCAGAGCCAAAGAGTGTTAGGCATCACTGAAGTCTTTCTGTCTGTGTGACCTGAAGACTTATTACACTTGAGGACTGTGTATCCTCTAGCCGGTTAGGCGTCGCGTTCTGAGCATCCAAGAGTCATTGTGGATTGCCGGGTGAACAAAGTCTGTGAAGGTTCAGAAGTCTACCTTGAAGACTTACCAGAGTGATTGGGCGAGGACTGGGTGTCCTTAGCTCAAGGGGAATAAGGTGAAGACACGGTCTTCTGAGTTGAATCTCAGCCTCCCCAACCAGACGTACGGTTGTCACAGCAACTGGAACTGGTCCAACAAATCCTGTGTCTTCAACAAGTGACTGGTTCTATCTCTTCCCTCCTTTACTTTGAGTTTGTCTTCGTGAAGTCATTGCTTATCTGTCTTATCTGATTGACTTCATTGCTTGACTACTATTGTTGATTGGCTTCATACTATCTTCCATCCTGATCCTTACTACCTAGCTGCTGTTAGTCTTCGTACGTTATCACTATTGCATACTTGACTATGGCTTGCTTTGTGTAGTTTATCTTCCGCTGCATATCAATTAGGTCATTTCTATTGTTTATCTTCGAAATTTCCATGTTTTGAAGACTTTGATAAAAATCGCCTATTCACCCCCCCCCCCTCTAGTCGATAACTAGCACTTTCAATTGGTATCAGAGCAAGGTACTCCCTTGTTCTGTGTGATTCGGTTTAACCACCTGGAGTTTAGCTATGTCGACTGCAGGGATAATCAAAGTCTCCGCTGCTTGCCCCGTGTTCGATGGAACAGAATATCCCTACTGAAAGAATAAGATGCGCATGCATCTTGAAGCCATTGATGTCGACCTCTGGTATGTCGTCAAGAACGGCGTTCCAAAAACTGGTGAAGGTGTCACCCCTGCTGATGTCAAGAAGTTCATTCAACTGGACTCGACTGCGAAGAACATCATCTATGGTCATCTGACCAAAGGACAGTATTGCCGTGTGAGTGCTCTGGAAACGTCAAAGCTAGTTTGGGACTGGCTATCCAAGGTCAACGAAGGCGTCTCTACACAGAGAGACCAGAGGATCGGTGTTCTTCGCAATCTCTTCAACCGCTTCAAGAGAAACGACAATGAAAATGTCCAGCTCACGTTTGATTGCCTCTCCGACATCACAAATGAGCTTCAGGCTCTCGGCGCCACTGAGATCACCAAGCATGAAATCATCAAGACGCTGCTGAGATCCCTTGACAGCTCCTTTGACACCCTTGCCCTCATGATACAAGAACGTCCTGACTTCAAGACTCTCGATCCGTCTGATATACTTGAGAGGCTCAACACACATGAATTCCAGCTTTCTGAGAAAAGAGATATCTATGGCCCCAACTACGGCCGAACTCATGCTTTGAAGGCAAAAGTTGTTTCCTCATCTGAAGAAGAAGAATCTGACTGCGGTTCTGATGATCCTGAAGACATTGGAAGGGAGCTTGCTATGCTTGTGAAGAAGTTCCAGAAATTCACCAAGAAGAAGGGCTTCAGAAAGTCTTCACGATCCAGTTCAACAAATGATGAAGCTTCCACTCAAGACAACAAGAAGAGAACATGTCACAAGTGTAAGAAGCCTGGGCACTACATCTCTGAGTGTCCTCAGTGGGACAATGAGAAGAAGAAGAAAAAGAGCAAGGAATATGACTCTGATGACAAGAAGAAGAAGAAATCTTCAAAGTCTTCTTCCAAGTCCACATCAAAGTCTTCATCTCATAAGAAGAGCTCATCTGGCAAGGATCGTGCTTTTGTTGGAAAGGAAATGGATTCAGAGGAGGAGTATGCTTCTAAGGAGGCAGAGGTGGAATCTGAAGCTGAGTCCAACTCTGGCGTTGCGAGTCTGGCTCTAGCCACAGCCTACATCGCCAAGTCCATCTTCAACACTGAAGACAATGACTCCCACTCCAAAGCTGATGATGATAAGGACAATCCTGCTCCCACCTACTGCTTCATGGCACGTGGTGCCAAGGTAAAATCACACGATGCTTACTTTCAAACATCAAGTGAAGATGACTCTGATTGTGAATCTAAACCCAGCTACAAAACACTTGCTAAAATTTCTACTGAACAACAAAGGGCTATGGAACATACTCAAAAACTGTTAGACAAAAGCAATGACCTGTTGGACGCGGAAATGACACGTTCACAGTCCTTAGTTGAAGACATAAAAAATCTTCATGCTAAGTATCAAGAACTTGAAAGTCTTCATGAGACGCTCTCAACCACTTATGAAAAGCTCTCCTATGATTATCTTCAAAGGAAGCAAGAGCTTGAGAAATTGAAAGCGACTCATGAAGATCTTGAAAAATAGAATGAGTCATTTCGCGCTCAACAGATCAGTCCCGCTCAGGATGGATTTGAACCACCATGCTTAAAATGCATTGAGCGTGATAACGCTGCCTCTATTGCTGAATATTCCACTGCTGCTACTGTTGCTCTGTCTTCAACTACTGATGTGGTAACTAACCCCTCTTCTGAGGATACCACTACTATTGCTGATAAAAATGCTAGGTTGAAGACATTGCTTGAAACAGGGATGTATAAAAGTCTGAAAGGGCATCAGACACTGTGTGATGTCCTCAAAAAGCAGATTCTGAACCGAAACCCTAGGAAAGAGGGTGTTGGGTTTGAGAGGAAAATGAATGCTGATGGTTCCTACTGGAAGCCTGAGCAGTATCCCAAAACCACATGGGTTGCTGCAAAGGAACCTTCAGTGGATCCATCCACTTTATTTGGCTTTACCTGTGCTAATCATATTATCATTGATGAATCCCTTGATGCAAACTATAAATTTTTCAAAAATCAGAATGGTGAAGTGTTTGCCAGGTATATTGGTACTAAGTGCAGGAATGGACCGCCAATGAAGAAGATCTGGGTTCCAAAAAGCTGTCTTGAGGATCTTCCTGTGAATGTTGTCATGACACCACACGGGAAGAAGACAAACCCCAGACCAAAGGCATCACATGGTCCAACGGCTTCATACGGAAACAGGACTCACCTGAGTCACCCTAACGCCAATGTTTTGTAGGGAAATCACACTCAAACTTATGAATATGAGCGTGTGTCTTCAAACCGCTATGTTCATAATACTAAGAACTTTTCTGCTTATTCATATGAGTATCATTCATCTCCTGCAAGGCTATTTGCTAGGGCTCCAAAGCCGAAATTCTCAGATGCTGCACTTAGACTCATTGCTTCTAAGCCACCCCTAAAGATGTGGGTGGTGAAGAAGAACTAACTCTCTTTTGCAGAACATGGTCTCCAGCCAGCAATCAAAGGTGTCTGATATTATTGCTGGGGACCTAAAACACAAAGGGACGCATGAGAAAATGACTTACTATGTATTCCACATATGAATCGCTTACCTGTCATACTGTGTGCTAACTTTCATCTATGCTATGATAATTCAAGTGTGCATCAACTGCTTATGCTTCACAACATACATTGTGAAGCCTATCCTCCTAACTGCACTGTAGGGTATGACACCTCGTGCTTCAGAATGGATTATGGACAGCGGATGCACTAATCATATGACTGGTGATCGAAGTCTTCTCATGGACTCAACCTTACGTCCATCCGACAAGAGTCAAATCTCATTTGCTGACACTGGTAAAGGCAATGTATTGGGTCTAGGTAGAGTTGCAATCTCAAAGGATCAACACATGGATAAAGTGATGCTTGTTGAATCCCTTGGATTCAACTTAATGTCTGTCTCAATGCTTTGTGACTTAAACATGATTGTGATATTCGGAAAATATCGTTGCCTTGTACTAATGGAATCTGACAAGTCTCTAGTCTTTGAAGGGTATAGGAAAGGTGATCTATACATGGTAGATTTCTCAGGAGGACCACAGCTTGCCGTATGTCTTCTTGCAAAAGCTTCAGAATGCTGGCTCTGGCATCGAAGGCTGGGGCATGCTGGCATGAGGAACTTGCACACACTCGTCAAGAAGAAGCATGTCATAGGCATCGAAGGTGTCAAGTTCAAGAAAGATCATTTGTGTGGTGCGTGCGAAGCTGGGAAGATGACGAGGGCCAAGCACCCCTCAAAAACAATCATGACGACATCTCAACCCTTTGAGCTGTTGCACATGGACTTATTTGGCCCTATTCACTACTCCACCCTCACAACAACGGCGTGTCTCTATGGCTTCGTCATTGTTGATGACTACTCAAGATATACATGGGTGCACATAATTCTCTACAAGACTGAAGTACAAGATGTCTTCAGACGATTCGCAAATCGAGCAATGAACAATTATGGCGTCAAGATCAAGCATATCAGAAGTGATAACGGCACTGAATTCAAGAACACTGGCCTTGATCTATATCTGGATACAATGGGAATCACTCATGAATTTTCTGCTCCGTACACACCTCAACAAAATGGCATTGTTGAGCGCAAGAACATAACCCTCATTGAGATGGCTCGAACAATGCTCGACGAGTACAAGACACCAAGAAAGTTCTGGCCTGAAGCTATTGATACTGCATGTCACATCATTAACTGTGTTTACACCACAAGCTTCTGGGCAAAACATCCTATGAGCTCCTTACTGGCAAGAAGCCAAATGTCAGCTACTTCAGAGTTTTTGGTGCTAGATGCTGGATCAAGGATCCCCATCACAAGTCAAAATTTGAACCCAAAGCTCACGAAGGCTTCATGCTTGGCTATGGAAATGATTCGCACTCTTACAGAGTCTTCAACCTTTTCCACTACAAAATCGTTGAAATAGTGGATGTGCGATTTGATGAAACCAATGGTTCACAACGAGAGCTCCTGCCAAGCACACTAGATGAAGCTCCTTCCAGTGAATCTATCAAGCTGATGGGAACTGGTGAAATCATGCCCTCTGAAGCACAACCTGAAGAGGAACTTATCATTTCTGCACCAAACCAACCTGAAGACAATGCTCAGACCGAAGACAATCCTCCCAATGATGACAATAATCAACATGAGCAAGGGCTTCGTCCAGTTCATCCTCGTGTTGCAAATGAAGTACAAATTGAGAAGATAATTGATAGCATCAACGCACCTGGTCCGCTTACTCGATCAAGAGCAACACAGTTAGCAAATTTCTGTGGGCATTTTTCATTTGTATCAATATCTGAACCCAAGAAAGTTGCTGAAGCCTTTATGGAACCTGAATGGATTCAAGCCATGCAAGAAGAACTTCAACAGTTCAAGCTGAATAATGTTTGGGAACTTGTCAAGCGCCCTGACCCTCGCAAGCATAACATTATTGGCACAAAATGGATATATCGGAACAAACAAGATGAGCATGGTCAAGTCATCAAAAACAAAGCACGTCTTGTGGCACAAGGATATACTCAAGTTGAAGGAATTGACTTCGATGAAACATTTGCTCCTGTGGCTAGGCTTGAAGCTATTCGCATAATGCTAGCCTATGCAAATCACCACAACATCCTGCTATATCAAATGGATGTGAAGAGTGTTTTCCTCAATGGAAAGATTGAAGAAGAAGTGTATGTTTCTCAACCACCTGGCTTTGAAGATCCAAAACATCCTGATATGGTGTACAAACTCAACAAAGCACTGTATGGCCTCAAACAAGCTCCTCGTGCTTGGTATGATACAATCAAAGACTTCCTGAAGAGCAAAGGTTTCAAACCAGGATCTCTAGATCCCACACTCTTCACGAAAACATATGATGGTGAACTGTTTGTGTGCCAAATATATGTGGATGACATAATCTTCGGCTGCACCAACCAGAAGTATAGTGATGAGTTTGGATACATGATGCAAGAGCAATATCAGATGTCCATGATGGGTGAGCTGAAGTTCTTCCTTGGTCTTCAAATCCGTCAGCAAAGAAATGACATCTTCATATCTCAAGAAAAATATCTCAAAGATTGTCTGAAGAAGTTCGGCATGAAAGATTGCAAAGGTTACACGACGCCAATGCCAGCCAAACATCATCTTGGTCCCGACGATAATGGTAAAGAGTTCGATCAAAAGGTATACCGCTCCATGATTGGTTCTTTACTTTACCTATGTGCATCTAGGCCAGATATTATGCTTAGTGTTTGCATGTGTGCTCGATTCTAAGCGGCACCAAAGGAATCACATCACTTAGCTGTGAAGCGAATTCTTAGATATTTGGCTTACACCCCAAACACTCGGATTATGGTATCCAAAGGGCTCAAGGTTTGATCTGGTTGGATTCTCGGATGCTGATTATGCTGGTGACAAGGTGGATCGCAATTCAACATCAGGAACATGTCACTTTCTGGGACGATCACTTGTCTGTTGGTCTTCAAAGAAGCAGAACTGTGTATCACTCTCAACTGCTGAATCTGAATACATTGCTGCTGGATCTTGTTGTGCTCAGCTTATGTGGATGAAGCAAACTCTCAAGGACTATGGCATCGATCTGAAGCAAGTCCCTCTCTTCTGCGACAACGAAAGCCCATCAAGATTGCCAACAATCCAGTTCAGCACTCGAAGACAAAGCACATTGAAATTCGTCATCATTTTCTCAGAGATCATGTCATGAAGAAAGATATTGACATCATTCACGTCAACACTGAAGAGCAACTGGCAGATATCTTCACAAAGCCCTTGGATGAGAAAAGGTTTTGCAAGTTACGGTGTGAGCTAAATATCTTGGAATCCTCAAATGTCCTGTGATCAGGCACACATCCTAACACTTATGCATGTTGATGACTTAGATGTGCAACACACGAAGTAAAGTATATCTTCAGTCAATGAAGACTTACATTCTGAGTGTGAATACATTAATGTGGAATTTGACTTCAGAGCGCCACGATAATTGTGCGCCGTGTTTGGGTCTAATACTTCCTATACGGTGGGTAACACCACCACCAAAATTTCTTGGTTTGAAGTGTTTCACTCATGGCGTTATTGTTGAATATCTTCGCATATTGATTTGACCTCAACTTTCAACTTATCTTCATGATTTACTTCACTATGTTGAGTTGATTACTTTCTCATATATATATATATATATATATATATATATATATATATATATATATATATATATATATATATATATACTAATATTCTGTCCTCTATAGCATTCACTTATAGCTATGTTTTCACTATTCAATCTTTTGAACTAAGTGAATGTGATCGGACCCTAATCTCTCTATGCTTACTATCTCAAACTCTATCTGTCCAAATCATATGCATTCTATTGAAACTGTCGGATGTCTTCTCTGCATCCTTGTCAGCAGAAGACACAAAGACAAACATCAAGTCCTATTTAAGTGATTCATCTTTACTGTCGATATCCGGAGAAGCCGGAACAACCATCTGACAAACTTGGCGGGCGTGGGAACGTGGGACAACTCTGAGTATGTTGCATGCTTGCCACGTGTCCCACGGATGTGAACAGGCAGGGGCACCTGCGTAATTGCACTGTGCTGCACACCTACTTATAAATACGTGTCCCCTGCGGTCAAGAAAACCTTCTTCCACCTCTCCACCTCATCAAAACCCTAGCGCCACCGCTAGCTCTCGACGATGCCGGCGACGAAGCGCTTAGCTGCTGCGACTTCCCCGACGCCGTCCTCACGCCAGCCCTAGGCATCGTCCACTCCGCCGCCGCCGTAGGTGTCCTCCGTCGCCAAGTTAGGGCACAGTGGACAGAACTGCTCGGTCTCCAAATTCTTCCCATCTAGCAGTTCTTCGTGTGGTAAATATAACTCTATTTTTACCAGCTTTTTGATCCTCAATGATTCATCCAATTTACTAAAATTGGTTTATGTCTATACAAAGTTAGATCTACTCTGTCTGCATCTCATACTGCCTAGTATATTCACTTAAGCTTCACATCTAGTTAGATTCCTCACTTGTACTTATTCATGGATTTGTACAAATCTGGAACCGACTCTCAACATATAAGTGAATGTCTTCGCAACATGAGGTCAATGTCTTCAAACTGATTTATCTTCAAAATCTTTTGAGAATGCATATGACCTCTTCCCCTTCCCTCGCATCTCTAATGCTGTCATAGGTACATGTCCGTGGGAGAATCCCTAGGTTCTCATAGTCTGCATTCGTTTGCAGAATTCTTACAGCAACACATTGATTCTCCTGAAGTCAGTTCCTGTCTGACTAGGAAGCGAAAGCCTTTGAAGCCTTTGAACATATTGAAACCGTTCAGTTTGAAGTTCATGGCTATGGAGAAATCTATCAGGAAGGGTGGCAGACAGCGTCGTGGGGGAACTTCAAAGGATTTGCCTGATGATCTTGCAGAAATCTACAAAACAGATCCTGAAGAAGATTACAGTCAGCGCAAGACTCGAATCCAATGGATTCAACGCTATTGGGCTGAACAGTGGTACAAGTACAAGTTCGTGACCCAGGAGTACGCTGAGAAAAATGCTATCAAGAGCCCTTGGGGTGATATTCTCTATCGAGGCCTTCCCCCCAAGAGCAAAGCTGAAGCCATTGCACAAGAAATCTATCCTTGCATGGTCCGTGGACCACAGCCTGAAGAAGCCGACCCATCATCATTGCTCTGGTGTCGTGATGACAATCTCTTCAAGCGCAATTTTCAGTATGCTAAGGCTTCAGCAAAGGAAGACAAGAAGTTATGGGGATTAGACTTCAATCCTGGCCCCTCTGCTCCCCGTGATGATGGCACACGTGAAGCTGAAGAGAATAGAGTTGGCCCCTTTGCAAACCTTGATGGCCTCATCTCCTACATCTTGGTACAAGGTGCCAAAGTGGATCATTCTGACAATGATGCTGATTCTGATGAAGCTCCAGCTCCTACTCCAAGGCCGCAGAAGCCAAAGAAGATTAAGGCTTCATCATCAGCTGCACCTCCAAAAGCTTCTCATGTGAAGCCACTGGCCACTGCACCTCCTGAAGTAGTGTGCAGTCTGAAGATCTTTCACGCATCTCCAAGAAGACGGAGAAGAAAAACAAAATTGTCAAGTGTACTGATCAGGCTTTGACTCCTGCTGCTATTCTGCATGAAGAGTCCATTGATCTGTCCAGCGATGACGATCTTGCAGATGATGCTCTCGAGCAACTGATCAAGAGCAAGGAAGAAGCAGAGATCTTCAACAACTTGCCTCTCTTTGACGTGGCAATCATCCATAACTTCATTGCTGAGTGGTTTGACACACCAAATCTCAGCTTTGATGATCTGCAACTTCCAATTGGCCTCAACGTCGCCTTCAATGGCGCCATTGCTTCTGAGCTAGCTATTGCTCAGCGCATCGTCGAACTGAAGCACAAGATTGACTATGAAAAGGCTCAGTTCAAGAAGCATGTGGCCACGCTCAACGTGCAAGATGCCAGGAACTTCAAGATCATGCTACACGAGCTCAAAGAAGCCTTTCAGAAGAAGCGTGAAGAAGCTCGAGGCTCGAGAGAGCCTATGAAGAGTCTGGCTGACAAGTGTGTGCTTGCCTATAATGAGGCTGAGAAGCGCAAGGCTCTTGGTCATCCTGGCATCGACCCCAGGATGGCTGCAAAGAAGAAGAAATCAACTGTCCATTCTGTACCTTCATGGCCAGATGAACCTCGCATTTTCTTCCCAAGCAGCATAACTGGCTCGAAGCCACGAGTCACCACTACCGCTTCAGAACAGAAGAAGATGAGGGCTGCAGAGGCTGAAGCCAGAAAAAGGAAAACCTCCGAAGCCTCTGAAGCTGCTCCCTCCAAGAAGAAGCACAAGACCAAGAAGAGTCGGGCTGCTCCCACAGAGCCCCTTGTCGTTGAGCCCATCTTAGTGGTTCGTCCTGCATCTGCATTCCAAGAACTTCGCATGACTGTTCATGAGCCTGCTTCCACAGAGGCTCCTGAAGCTGAAGAGATTCCCGTAGCTGAACCCACCGCTGCTGAAGACATTGGTCAAGATGACAATGTTGAAGATGATGAAGTTCTTCCTCAAATTGAATATAATGTGCTATCATCGCCTGTTCGTATGAACAATGAAATCATCAGCATTGGACGTCCTCTGATGCCAATTGCTCAGGATGCTTCATGGGCTGATCGCCCGCAAGAACAAGACTCCCCCAGCACTCCCCAACAACAACAAACCACACCATCCGTACAAGTTGAAGAGGATGAGGGCCTGCCCACTCCATCTCCAAAGGCGGCGCCTGTACTACAAAGGCTTCGCAAAGGACTAAGGCCTCAAGCCCCTCTTCCGAGTGTTCCTGAAGGAGAGGTGCACCATCAACCTGTTGCACGTCAAGTGTTTTCAGAAGCCACTCCTGTTGTGAATGTCTCTGCGTCTGAAGCACCAGCTGCTGAAGACAATCCGGCTGCATCAGCCGATGACGAACGTCAAGAAGAACATATCTCTACACCCCCCATTCCTGAAGAAGTTGTTCACGATGTGAACGTGTCTGTGCCTGACCCTCCAGCTCAGCAAGTGGAGGTTGAAAACCTTGAGGCTGCCACCACCAACACCAATGAAGCCGATGACATAGTCATGGCTGAAGCAAATGTGGAGCCTGTCCCAAGCCCCATACCAGAAGCCAATGCTGATAATGCACCTAAAGCTTCTGATGTGCAGCCCGAAGCCACTGTTGCTGCCACTGCTCCTGTTCCGCCACCAAGGCCCTATACAATTGAGCAAGCATACAACCATGGCGAGCTAATCACGGTCAGATGGCCTGTTTTGGTCCCTCCGCCTACTGTCTCTGGTCCTCAATTTGACTATCACATTGAGCATAGGCCTCAGGTCCAGAAGCCAAAACCAAGGCTGCCAAGGTTTCCTGGTACTGCCACATCTGTCGGGTCTTTCAATGCAAATGGCTTCAAGAGCCACAACACATTCTTGGACAGCTCAAAGAACCCCTACACGAAGCCAAGAATATCATCAGATCGGTTTTGGAGTCATCAGCAGCGAAGCTATTACTCCTGTGTTCTGTATGATCAAGGGCGCATTTTCCCTCATATGCGCCTCGAAACTGAAGCCATTGCTGGACTGCCCTGCTTAGAAGAAGCACTTGAGTGCTTTCGTGATGCAGGTCTGCTCAGCTTTGTCACAGACAAAGAACATTGGAATGAAGAGCTATTGCTCCAATTCTATGCTACACTCCACATTCGCGGTTATAACAGAGATACGAAGACATGGGTTCTCGAGTGGATGACAGGAAATGTTCATCATGAAGCCAAAGCTCTTGACATCATTGAGCTTACAGGCCTATCCACTCCCGGAGAGCTCTATGAACCTGGTTGTCAAAACCACCGCAATGCATTGGAGAGCATCTTCCACAAGCCTGAACCCAATATGAGCCAGATGTTGAGCATGATGAAGCCTTTGCCACGTGATGCTGAATATCCAAAGGAGTTCTTTGTTGATGACCTTGAGTATCTGCCGCGCACCATATATCACATCATCAGGCGGACTCTATGGCCTATCAAAGGACATTCATCAGCTGCAAAACTCGAAGGAGCCATGAAGACATTGGTCTCTTACATCCTCAATGGAATCAACTTCAATGCGCAAGATTTCTTCATCAGGAAACTAGCTGCATCTGGATCTGACCTCTTCGAACTTAATTTCTATGCTCCATGGGTCATGCGCCTCATCAAGCGACACTCTGCTATCAACTATCAACCATCTGCTCGCAATCATGTGATCTTCCTACCAGAGGTTGATATGTCAGTTGAAGCCATATATCCTGAACCTGCCAAGAAGCCTCTTTGTCTTCAGAATGCTGAACATCAAAGCTTCACTCAGCCTATGGATTGAGTCCAAGCTGTCACGCGTGTCTATCCAATGGCTGGAAATATTCGTCTGCCTCATCGTGCATCAACTGAAGCCACTGCGAGCACCATTGCTCAAAGGCCTCGGAAGCGCTCTCGGGTCCTCAATGACCAAGAACTTCTTGTGGCCCTACATCAGAAGCAAGACAAGCATCATTTTTGGCTAAAGCGTCAGATGCAAAGCCTCTTGGTGGATGTAAATCGCATTCGAAACCTTGCCACCAAGAATGCGTTTGTCACTGACGAAACTTGTCGGCGTTCATGGAAGAGTTTGACCCTACTCAGTGCTGAAGCTGATCTTCAAGACGATGGCTTCACTGAAAGATTCAAGTTTGACTCCACTCCTCCACGGAATGCTGTCCTACGAAGAACTCCATCTCTTGAAGACTCTAATTATTCTTCCTCCGCGGGAATTGTCAATGCCAATGTCATCGATGATGAAGACGATGCTACTTCACCGCCCCCTACTTCTGCACGCATCGACACTGCACCAAGTTCGTCTGCACCGCCAAACGACAACGACAACCCTGCTGCTTCAACTACTCCTCGTGAGGACGAGTAGATGCTCTATGTCTTCAAACCTTTTTGGTCATTACTAACAAAAGGGGGAGAAGCGTATGAGTCTGATAGTCTTCAAGCGGGTTCATTAGGGCGGTTGCTTTATATTTTTGCCTAGTGCTTTCAACTCTTGCCCTTGATACACTTTGTTCTTTGAGTTGTAACACTTAAACTTGATGGTCGTCTGCTACTTATTTGCGTTTCCATGTGCGATGATAACTTCCGCACTTAGATCATTCTACAGACGTCCATTTGTCATTATGCATATCATTCTCTTAGCTATATCATTTCATGCATGATGAATTATCTTCATAAGTTGAAGAGGATCTCCACAAGTACAACCTGCCATGTACATTTGCATTCCAAAAGAAAATTATTTATATGCACATCTTCAGGGGGAGCCCTTGCCACTTATGAAGACAATACGCTATCCTTTACAATTTCACATACTTCTTTCCCGTTGAAAACTTCAACCAGTTTGTCATCAATCACCAAAAAGGGGGAGATTGTAAGTGCATCAGTGCCACCCCTAGTTGGTTTTGGAGTATTGACGACAAAGTTGGTTGAGGGACTAATGCGTTTGTGAGAATTGCAGGATAACATAGGTAGTGTCCCTCATTGATTCGGTTTACCTACCGGAGATGACCCCTAAAAATGTATGAAGACATTGAAGACAATGGTGGTGTGTGAAGATATTCACACTGAAGTCTATGACATGAGAAGACATTAAGTGAAGACTATGGAGCGCGAAGACTGAGTCGTTTCGTTGTTTCCTTTTCTTCTTTGTTGAGTCATAGGAACCACCCCACTGTTAAGTGGGGTCCAAGTGAACTAAGTCAGAGTGACTGAAGTGATGCTCAACCCAAATCCAATGTCTTCGAGCGAAGACAATGTGAGCAAATCTTATCCAGAGCTGGATGAGTCAGCTTTGCTTGTAGCCCAAGTAAAGTTCCCGTGTGTGTTTGAAATCTGACCGTTGGAACACGTGTCAGTTCCTTAGTGACCCAGGGTCATTTCGGACATATCAGGTCGGGTTGCCTTGTGGCTATAAATAGCCCACCCCCTACACCATAAATTGGTGGCTGCTCAGAGTTAGTTTACGGCTTTTGTCGTTTTGAGAGCAACCCACCTCGAAGCCTTTGAGAGAGAAATCCTTGCGAGGACAAAGCCCAAACACCCAGAGCCAAAGAGTGTTAGGCATCACTGAATTCTTTCTGTCTGTGTGACCTGAAGACTTATTACACTTGAGGACTGTGTATCCTCCAGCCGGTTAGGCATCGCGTTCTGAGCATCCAAGAGTCATTGTGGATTGCCGGGTGAACAAAGTCTGTGAAGGTTCAGAAGTCTACCTTGAAGACTTACCAGAGTGATTGGGCGAGGACTGGGTGTCCTTAGCTCAAGGGGAATAAGGTGAAGACACGGTCTTCTGAGTTCAATCTCAGCCTCCCCAACCAGACGTACAGTTGTCACAGCAACTGGAACTGGTCCAACAAATCCTGTGTCTTCAACAAGTGACTGGTTCTATCTCTTCCCTCCTTTACTTTGAGTTTGTCTTCGTGAAGTCATTGCTTATCTGTCTTATCTGATTGACTTCATTGCTTGACTACTATTGTTGATTGGCTTCATACTATCTTCCATCCTGATCCTTACTACCTAGCTGCTGTTAGTCTTCGTACGTTACCACTATTGCATACTTGACTATGGCTTGCTTTGTGTAGTTTATCTTCCGCTGCATATCAATTAGGTCATTTCTATTGTTTATCTTCGAAACTTCCATGTTTTGAAGACTTTGATAAAAATCGCCTATTCACCCCCCCTCTAGTCGATAACTAGCACTTTCAAAACCCGGCGATCCGCTGGTACCAGGCGCGGGGTGCCTGCTGAGCCCGTAAAGAGAGCGGGACAACAGACACACATGGCCGGGAAGTGAGACGTCGACCAAACCGGTGGGTTGCTCACAATACACCTGCTCCTCAAGATGGCTGTGGAGAAACGCGTTGGAGACATCCATCTGGTGAACAGGCCAGCCGCGGGATACGGCGAGCTGGAGGACGGTGCGGATCGTGCCCGGTTTCACAACCGGGGCAAACGTCTCAGTGAAGTCCACTCCAGCGCGCTAGCGGAAACCGCGGACCACCCAGCGAGCCTTGTAGCGCTCGAGAGTACCATCCGAGCGGGTCTTATGGCGAAAGACCCACTTGCCGGTGATGACGTTGGCGCGAGGAGGCCGGGGAACCAGGGTCCAGGTGCGGTTCCGTTGAAGAGCATCGAACTCTTCCTGCATCGCCGCTAGCCAATGAGGATCACGGAGGGCGGCGCGAGCGGATGCGGGAATGGGCGACGGCTTCATGGTGGAAGCGGCGAGGACGTACTCGTCGCTCGAGTACCGGAGGCTCGGATGATGAACACCGGTACGAGCGCGGGTGACTGGGCCGGGGGCGCCGTCGGAGCCACCGACGAGACGGCCGGCGTCGGGGCCGACGAAGCGGCCGGCGTCATGGCCGGCGAGGTAGCTGGCGTCGGGGCCAGCGAGGGGGCCGGCGTGGGGGCCGGCGAGGTAGCCGGCGTCGGAGCCGGCGAGGGGGCCGGCATCAGGGCCGGCGAGGTGGCTGGCGTTGAGGACGCGGAAGAGGCGGCCGAGCCTGCAGCGCCAGATCCCGCGGCGCCCGAGTCGGGGGCGGCGGGTGAAGATGGGGCGCCGGCTGCACCGTCAGAGCCGGCCGAGGAGGCCGAGGGGGCGGGCGCCAGCGTGAGGGCGCGAGGACCGCCAAAGCCCGGAGGCGGTTCACGGGCCAGGCGGGACCGTCCACCTGACGAAGTCGTCGAAGGGCCGGTGGTGACAAGACGACAAGGGGTACCTGCTGCTGAAACGAAAACACCATCTCATCAAAGTAAACGTGTCG
Organism: Triticum dicoccoides; assembly: GCF_002162155.2. NCBI lineage: Eukaryota > Viridiplantae > Streptophyta > Magnoliopsida > Poales > Poaceae > Triticum > Triticum dicoccoides. Next base: position 671,198,434 of record NC_041381.1, read on the forward strand.
GGAGGTGAAAACACGATGGGAGACGGGATCATAGCAGCGATAGCCCTTGGTGTTAGGTGGGTAGCCGAGAAAGATGCAGGCGACGGGGCAGGGTGCAAGCTTATGAGGCGCAGTAGCGGCGATGCTAGGGTAGTAAAGGCAGCCGAAGATGCGAAGCCCATCATAAGAGGGGGGTGCACCGAAGAGGAGATGATGAGGTGTAAAGTTCCCGCGAGTACGACATGGGCGGATGTTGATGAGGAGAGAAGCAGTGGCGAGAGCGTCAGGCCAAAAGCGCGGAGGCACATTGGCATGAAAGAGAAGAGTCCTAACGCAGTCATTAAGAGTGCGAAGGATGCGCTCAGCACGACCATTCTGCTGCGAGGTGTACGGGCAAGTGAGACGAAAAATCGTGCCGTGTGTGGTGAGAAGATTACGAACCGCGAGGTTATTAAACTCCTTCCCATTGTCTGTCTGCAACGCAAGAATGGGACGACCAAACTGCGTGAGAACATAAGAATAGAAAGCAGCGAGAGTGGATATAACATCCGACTTGCGGCGCAACGGGAAGGTCCACACATAATGCGAAAAATCGTCAAGTATGACAAGATAATAAAGAAAGCCCGTATTACTGGCAACAGGAGATGTCCAAACGTCACTATGAATTAACTCAAACGGGTACGATGCAACAAAAGAAGAATCCCTAAACGGAAGACGAGCATGTTTGCCGAGGCGACATGCATGACACGAGTGATCCTCGTTCTTATTACACGTGAAAGAAAAACTCCGAAGTATGTGGCGAAGGGTGGCAGGATTAGGATGACCCAAGCGAGCATGCCAAAGATCCACTGCGGTGGCGAGAGCGACAGGGGCGGCAGAAGTAGTGTAGGTGGCGGAGTGAACCGGGTAGAGCTCGTCGGGGCTGTCACGTCGGTGGAGCACCATCCGCGTGCGAGCGTCCTTAACAGAAAAACCACATTCATCAAATTCAACGGTAACCGGATTTTCACGTGTAAGAGAACGAATAGAAACAAGATTTTTAATAAGTTCAGGAGAAACTAGAATAGTAGACATGGATATAGGAGTGGAGTTAGACGGAAAATATATATGACCAATATGAGTGATGGGAAGGGAAGAGCCGTCACCGACGGTGATGCGGTTGGAGGTGTGGACAGGATGGGCAGTGCGGAGGTTACCGGGGTACGCCGCCATATGAGCGGTGGCGCCGCTGTCCATGTACCAATCGCCGCCGCCGGTGTAGCTGGACGGGGAAGGAGCGTTGTGGAGAGCCGCCAGGAGGGCCGGGTCCCACGGTGCCGGCGAGAGAGGCGGCGCGGCCGTCAGGGGCAGCGGCGGCGGCGGCTGGCCGTAGGGCGCCGCGTAGGGCTGCGGCACGGCGTAGTACGCCTGGTGTGGCTTAGGCCGGGTGCCGAGAATGCCCGGGGCAGGGGCCCGAGGAACCGGCATGGAGTAGGCGTGTACAACGCCGGTCCATGGGTTCTGGCCGGCGTACCACGGGGCCGGCTGAGAAGCCTGCTGCGGTGGGCGGGGCGCTCCTTCCTGAGCACCTGCGCCCCCCTGCTTGCGGCCGCCACGACAACCGCC
>NC_041381.1:671200231-671213090 GCF_002162155.2 Triticum dicoccoides
GGCGGGAAGCCTGGCGGAAGGCGGGCGTCGCCGACCGTGGCGGCGTCGGGCGCGGTGGTGGCGGGGCCGAACCCCCACGGGTGCCTGCGACGAGGGCGGTGTGGGTCGCGCGAGTCCGCGCCACCCGCATCCGGCGCTCCTCCAACTTGAGGTACGCGACCACCTTGGCGAAGGTGGGCTCCGGGATGAGGGTGAGGTTGGAGGCGGCGTTCCCGAAGTCCTCGTTGAGGCCGCCGGAGAGGGTGCTGATGAGGAGCTCATCGCCGATCTTTTCCCCGAGATCATGGAGCTCATCGGCGAGCTTCTTTAGGCGCATGCAAAAATCATCAATGGATGAGTCAAGTTGCTGGCATCCATAAAACTCACCATAGAGCAGGACCTTGCGCTGCAGCCGATTGTCAGTGAAGAGGCCATTGAGTTTGGTCCAGACCGCATAGACATCGTCCTCGTCGTCCATCACAGTGTGGAAGAGGTCGCCGGCAACGCTGTTGATGGTGCACCGCCACTCTGCTGTTGGAAGGGTTGATCATCCGTTGTTATTGCAAATCAGACATATCACTTACTGATGCTAGGGGCAAAGCCACGTAGTAGTGGTTGGCACTTAGATCAAGATTCAGACATATCACTTACTGATATTGCAAATCAAGGGTAGCAAGGAGATGACAGATCAATTATTTCAGAGGTAAAACTCCAGTCTGAGTTAGGAATAGCTTCAGCTTGTGCATAAGCCAGTTGTCCTAGTGAAATCTGCTTAAGCTGGGTTGAAAAGAGAAAAAAAAACAGAGGAATTCATTTGATTGGGTTTGTAAAGGCTTATGGATCTTATCTTATTTCTGGTGGTGAATTGTGTAAACTATAAAAAACACCTTCTATGCTTGTTTAATTTATAAGATTGTTGTTTTAAAAAATTTATTTGCACGAAATATCAATGTTATATCTGGTCCACACAAGAATTGGCATCACAACTTGAAAAATGTGAACAAGCAAGCAAGATTGTACAAATTCATTTGGTGCAGTGAGCAACCGATATCAAGTACAGCATAGACACATCAGTGGTGGAAAAATATATATCAAAAGTCATCAAACTCGGGTAGTAAAATGATAGCTTAATATAGAGTACGGTCAGGAAACCAACATCCCATGCAGCCAGCACATGTTCCAGCGAAAAAGGAAACAGGGCTCATCACGAAAGATTGAAAATGAATCAAATCTCTCATCAGGAATACAATCTGAACCCATTTCTGTTAATAATGATAGTGGTAAGATACACTACTACTGACGTTGGCCACATGTCACGCCATTAGAATTTCAAATACTGTTGACGTGGTATCCAGCGCCACCACTATATTTTAACAATGGCGCCATATTAGTGGCATCGGATGTCCACGCGAGCAAGGCCATTTTTTCCACACCATAGTTAGGCTTTTTTGCACTAGTGACATGGGGGACGTTCTAGGAGAAGCCACAAGAGGAGCCGCATCCAACAGCCACAACATAGGAGGGACAACCGTGACCTTGGTGGTTACTTCCGTCGTGATGGCCACGATGGATATTGTGGCGGTGATGGAGGTTAACGTGGAGGCTATGGTGGTGGTTACAGTGACTGCGGTGGTGGTAGTTACCGTGGTGGTGGCGGGAGGGGTGGAGGTGGTGGCAAGCATGACATGTACGATGATGGACTAAGGCGTACGTATGGTGGCAGCCCACCACGACGTGGAAGGAGCCCTCTAGCCAGGGAGAACTGCAAGGAACATGACCAATATCAAGCAGTGGAATCGTGAGCGGGAGGAGAAGAAATGATGATCTCTATCTATGTCAGTGCGGTTATGGGCAATGCACCATTTCCTTATTAATTATCGCTTCGTTAGCTTGCATCTATGTTGGTTTGATGTTGGACATTGGTGTGTCTGTCGATATAGTATTGCTTGGTTTACTGAGCTTTGAGGTGCAAGATTCATTTGGAGTTGTGTAAGTTTATGAATATTTGTCAGTGGGATCTGCTATCTTATTGTTTGAGAAGTTAGTGTCATGCCTTTATTTATTTGGTTGATTGGTCTTCTCTTGTTTGGTGTTACCCTTCATGAAGGCACTGCCTTGCTCGTTTTGTGTTTCATGTTGAAATTGAAGATATTGGACGCAATGTTGGTTCGGTTTGTTCCTCGGGGCACGGGCATCCGGGGCGCAATGTACGACCTCGACCATGCTTCCTCCATGGCTTCTCCCTCCATCCCGGCCAGGTCTTCCAACCCAGTTGTCCATCCTCTAGGTGCTTAGGTGGAAGGTATGTTGATCCAGTCTGTCCTGGAGTCGTGGTAGTGGGACAATGGTGCCGAGCATTGGTAGTGACGTGGTCTAGACACCCCATGTATCTTGTCTCTTTGTACCATGTATTTCGTCTCTTTGCCTTGCCGGCTGACTTCGAGTTAGAAGAGTTTTGTGATGTGTTGTATCCCTCTTTGCTATTACCATAAGTAGTATGGTGCTGCTCGCTTCTCTCATATATGTAACTGTTATTTCTCTCTTTCCTATCAATAAAATGATACACAAAATTTGCGTGTTTGTGAAAAAAAACATGTAATTATGTCTCGTACTTGTTTCTCCGTTCCATCTGCTGTTGCATGCATGAGTTCGGTGCTCTTTTGGTCCCTCTGTACGAAAGATACATATATGGTTTGGGCCCAGCCATCAGCTGACGACATAGAGATAGTAGGATGAACAAATAGAAATGGAAGCATTACCACGTGCAGGTGAAAATGGTAAAGCCAAACCGGAAAAGGAGAAGCGTTGTGATGTGATATTTGGATTTTGAATTGAATGTTTAGAACTTTAGCTGTTTTTTCCTTTGTGAAAAATAACTAAACTTGAAAGGCACTTCCGATCGAAGAAGAATCAACGCAAGCCATGCGACGAACCTAGTGCCATTTTGCCTCACCTATGAGGACCGCTGGCATGGTGAAATAATTTATCAACTCAGCAACACAATGAGAGATACAAATCATGGTGTGGTCTTTTACCCAAACGAGTAGTGAATGGTTCTTATAGATGAACATTCAGACATACTGTATATCGCTTACTAATAATACATAGCAAGGGTAGCAGGGAAATGAGAATGACGACCAACTAAACGAGAGATACAACGAGTAGAACAAACTACCAAGCCAGAAGAGATACAATGAGTGCAACCACCAAACCAAAAAACAACTGAAGACTGAAGGAGGGAGTACAGGTTAGCTAGTGCGACGAAAAGCATCACAACAGAGTTCATTGCAGAGTATTTTCCGAAGGAAAAGCGCGCCGTCACAGCTGAGCTGCCTGGCATGAGAATCCCTTGTTCGCATGATTTGTCAATTGGGTCTGTTGCCGCATTATTTGCGTTGTTGGTAATTCTACCAGTGCCTTAACCGTTAGTGCTTCTCAGTCGGCTTCAGGCATCACGTAATGTGTTTGCCTGTTTTAACCGTTGCTACCCTGTTGTTTGTACTAATGCCCATGCATTCCTCGCCACAAGTTTCTGAGATAATCATACGAATGATGAACTAGCGCAAGACATGTGAAGCACTTTCGAGACCACAGGCAGACTGTGATATAATCTACCACTGTTTGTTTGTTACTGCAAGCAAGATTTGGACATGTCATTCAATAAAACTACTAGTAGAATTTTTTGTCGAAATTCCTCGCAATACAAATACAGAGCAAGTTTATCAAGAAAAGAACGACCAAACCAGAGAATACACGGGTACAGCTAGAAACCCAACATAGAATACGGATTAGCTAGTGAAATGAGAGGCATCACAAGAAATTTATTGCAGAGGAAGAGATAGCTAGGGTACTTCTCAAAAGAAAGACGCACAGAACCTCGATTTGATACAATCAGCATCTGCGTGTTGTGTAGCGACCCATATGATTGTTATTAGCTCACCACCACGGCTTAGTTGTTTGGCATGGGACTCCCTGCTGCACCGGAGGGACGCATCGTCGAGCATGTTCACCCACACATCCAAGATGAACTCCAACGTTCTTTCAATATGCCCAGAGCCAGGACCAGGAGGATGCAGCATATTTGGAATCCAGTGTGCGTGTCTTCTAATGGCAACAAGTCCACCTTCTTCGGTAGCTGTCCTCCGATGATGCAGCTCATGGGCAATTTGAGTTCCTTCTGAGAGACAAATACGAGCTCTGTCCGCGAGATGACCCTTATTTATTCCTCCAGTTCCTTCACCAGTAGCACCTAGCGTCTTGAGATTATCCTTGTTCGTCAGCATCCACTTGGCAAGCTCATCCCCTTTTGTTTTAGAACTGCTGGCCCTATATTGCGGCTTGGCCGCCATTCCAATAATACGGCAGGCTGTTTCGATCACGCTGTGGAACTTACGGCCTGGTAGCATGTCATGTTTTCCGATGTCGAGGAACATCATGTAATCCGATATCATCTCGATCGCCTTCTTATGGTGTGGGAATCGCTGCGTAACTGTGGCTGTGACTTGGGTGTTGCACCTGAGGTAAACATCTGTGGCGATGTGCCAGATGAAGACATCCTCTTGAAATTCAGGAGGATGATCAGGTTGTTGCTCGGATGTGCCAGGCCCCAAGCGATCAGCCTGCTCGGCGGGAGGAGGGGACCGTGTGACAGATCTTCTATATCGGCCAAGCAAAACAGAAGCTTTGATGGATAGCTCTCGGAGAACAGAAGAGCTGCTGTATAGGGTGCCCCCTCCCCGAGTGCAGTTGTCCAACAAGTTTCTGTATAGGGTGTTAAATGGTCCCTGAGTGCAGCTGTTCAAGAAGTTACGCTGCCCCAAGGAACCCGCCCACCTCCTGTAGCTTTTGGGCTCCTCGGCAGATTCACACGTCCTCAAGCACAAGGAAACCCGGGAAAGACGCGGTGACACGACAAACCGACGGAGCTTCTCCCAGCTCTCCCGGAATTCATGCTTCAACCAAATGTTTGGCATACGTTTGAGGAATGAACGTGTCCATGCTGATGCTAGTGTTCTGAACAGCCATTTCACGTCGAGGAGGAGGGTCAAACTCAGCAACACATAACTGATAGCTTCATCTTCTGTCGGCATGCCCTCTTTGTGGTGGAGGCCAAACAGCAGGAGCGCGATGGCGGTGAGGGGCGGTGAGAGCATACGGATGGCGTAGCCACCCCAGGTGTGGACCACGGCTGCCTTGGTGTAGAGGATGTCATACATGAGTGAGAGTTCCATCTGCACCACTTTGCACATAATTTTCCAATCAGCACTTTTGAACAAGCTTATGCCAGTTTTATGACGATCCAGGTCCACCAGATAATCACAAAAGGCACCCTTGCAAATATCGAACAGGTCGTGAGCAACCAGCAGGACTTTCTCATCATCTGGCTCCGGCTCCCAGTGTCCACCATAATCTTCACCAAAGCTACTTGGGTGCTGCTGCCGCTGCTTGAATGAACTCCAGATGTTGCTCAAGTCAGCTCGCCGTAGCGCCACCGCACTCTCGGCATACTTGAAAATGCACAAGAACATCATGATGCAGGACGCCCAGAGCAACGACCCGGTAAAAATACAGTCCACAAGTATATACCTGTACATAAGATAGATGGATCCCAAGGTCTGAAACAGAGCAACTAAGCTTACGAGCCCACTGTCCTCCATGCTGTAGGCGCTGATGCTATCAGGGCGAGCGTTGTGTAGCAACAGGAACGGGACCCAAAATGCGAAGATCATCTTCTCGCGCCGTGAGGTTTCGATGTACAGGTTGCTCATGACATATGCCGGGGCCAAGTCAGTCAGCTGGTATGCCACCCACACCAACCCTCTCCTCAAACCTCTGCGTTTGCGCCGGCGGATGTCAGCGAAGACGGCAAGGATAAGATGTGACGCTAAGCTGAGAAGCGTCACTATCCGGTACATCCAGTTACTCCACCACTCCACCCCATGTTCAATCCATCGTCCACCATACAAGCATGTACTAGCCATTAAGTGCTCCTGCATGCACCGAAATCAAGATTAGGTACACTATACCACATATATATGTGCAAGGCATCTACTTCCTCTGTTTCTAAATATAAGACCTTTCAGAGATAAAAATATGTAGGGACTACATACAGATATGTATATAGAGTTATAGACACATTATAGAGTGTAAATTCACTCAATTTGCTCCGTTTGTAGTCTATATTGGAATGTCTAAAAGGGCTTATATTTAGGAACGGGAGTAGTATGTAGTCTAGCTAGCTGTTACTGTTAATTGAGATGTTGCGTCCATGCTAGAGAGAGGTTAATAAGGACCAAAAACCAAAATCAAGTACAAGTACACACATACCGGCATGCACCAGCTAGCTAGGCAGATCAATGCTTCGACCTTCCAGTGGAGACCTAAGACAACTGTTACTCTCGTGTCCTGTCTCTAGAGCTGGGACTGGCATATGAGCAGTTCTAAGTTGATCCACTAATAGCTTAACTGTAGAATGTTTCCTACTTAGGTTCAGTTTTGTCTTTACTGACCCGTTAAACTATGGCTATTGTGCATCAAGATTCGTTTCAAGTCCTAAGAAAACACAAGGTTGTCAGGGACGGTTTTTCTTTGGCTGGGGTTGCCGTCAATCTGAATTGAGGATGTCAGTGATTGGCAGCTCCAGACTGCAAAATTTGTCCTACTTATTGGACAGCTGATCAGCATTGTTCTTAGTTCCACTTCCTAGTGCACACACTAGCAGCCACTGGGGCCTAGCAGGGGGCGGCAGCGAGCACCGGTGAGCCGTGTCGACATCACCAACAGCAGATGGAGAGGAAGGGAAAAGGGCTGGCAAAGCCAAAAGCAAGGATCACATGAAACTATTGTGTGCATTGTTAATGTATGAAACTATTTTTCTTTCTCGCAAAAAAGAAGTGTATATTGACTACACATGCACTGAACTGGAGCTAAGATGATTAGATACGGTTCTTATCAATCAAGCTAGAACAAAAGAGATTATTTGTCCCTCACAATTTGGTAATCCTGCTCTGCCAATTTTCACCATCAGTGTCAAATAAACAATGAGCGCACGGAGAGATTGAGAGAGCGCTCACCGAAATCAGTGGAGTGGCGCTTGGGCATATGCAGGAACTCGGGAGTACTCATGCTCCCGGTCATGCCGGAGACCGCGGCACACGAAATCTTGAGCAATGGAGAAGGGCGCAAAATTCACGGCCATACCGCTGCCTTGCGGTCCTCCTCGCTTCAGGTCAGGGACCGAGCGCGGAAGGGCGCCGCCGCCTCGATTCCTTCCTCGGTGGTCGGCTCGGCCTTGGCCTCCCCTACAGGATCCGGAGCCGGGAGGTTCGGCGGGGAGTGGCGGCGGACGGGCCGACGGGAGGGGCGCTGCCATCGCTGGCCGCCTGGTCCGGTGCCGCCGTACGGGGGGAGGCAGGCGCGACTATGAGGTGCTCATAGCGACACCGAAGCGGGAGACAATCGCCCGGCCCAGCGCGCTGGAGGGCCACAAGCATTCAGCGTTCGTTTTTTTCTTTCATTTTGAACTTTTGTTAGTTTTTATTAAAAAGCATTTGTTTATGTTTCGATATATTCTAAACATATAGTATATTATAAAAATAAATTTACATATTTTAGTCATGCATTTGAAAAATGTTAAACCTATATACAAAAATGTTTCTAATGTATATAGAACATGTATGAAAAAAGTAGACATCAAAACATATATAGGAAAAAAAATAAACGTGTATATTTTTTTATGATGTATACAAAAAATGTAGATGGTGTATGAAAAATGTAGACATCAAAATATATATACTATAAAAGTGTGTGCTGTGTTAAAAAATGTTTGTGCAAGTTTTAAAAAATGGTGATAGAATTTGAAAACAATGTTTCAACATGTAATTGAATTTTTTTAACACATATGCGAACAACAATGTTCAAAAACATGTGTTTGAAAACATGTTAATGATGTATTTGAGAAATGTTAAACATATATAAAATAAATGTTTTAGATGTATACGAAAAATGTACAATGTATCTAGCACAAAGCAGACATGAAAACATGTAGTATTTGGAAAAAATGTTAATCATTGTATTTTACAAATTTTAACTATGTATTAAAAAGTTTTAAACGTGTAAAAAAAATCTTGATGTATACAAAAAATAGAAGGGGAGCCTTGGCGCAGCGCTAAAGTTATTGCCAAACAGTTTACGAGTCCTGGAAACAGCCTCTTGCAGAAATGTAGGAAAAGACTGCATACAATAGATCCAAAGTGCTTGGACCCTGCATAAGTGGGAGTTACGTGCACTGCGCTGCCCCTTTATTTATGTATACAAAATATGTAGATATCAAAACATGTAGCATAATGTTAATCATGTATTTTAAAATTGTAAAACATATATAAATTTTTTCTTGATGTAAAAAAATGTAGACATAAAAACATGCATATTTAAAATAATGTTAATCATGTATTTAAAAATTATTAAATGTGTATAATTTGTTTTCTTGATGTATACAAAAACTGTAGACATCAAACATGTACTCCCTCTATTCCTAAATGTAGTGCGCATAGGAAAGTTCAAAAGTCAAACTTCTTCTACTTTGACTACATTTATAGAGGACAAATATCTACGTCTACAGTTTAAGTAAATATCATTAGATACATCATTAAGCATATATTTATATTATATTTGTTTGGTATTATTTTGGTTGATGCTTTTCTCTTTGGTCAAACTAAACAATGTTTGACTCCTAGGAAATTTTATACGCACTACATTTAGGAATAGAGGGAGTACGTTTAAAATAATGTTAATCATGTACTCCCTCCATCCCATAATATAAGAACGCTTTTCATGCTATGCTAGCTTGAAAAACGTTCTTATATTACGGGACAGAGGGAGTATTTTTAAAATGCTGAATGTGTATACAAATAACGTTTCATGTATTTTTATTAAATGAGTATAAGAAAAATGTACAAGGCATATGGGAAAAAGTAGACTTCAGAACGGATATTATAAAAACTGTTAGTCCTGTAGTTAAAATGTTAAATATGCATAAAACATATTTGTTGTATACAAAAATGTACATTGTATGTGAAAAAGTAGACATGTGTTGAAAAAGTAAAAAGAAACGAAAAGCAAAGAAAAAAGTTAAACACAATGAAAACCAAAGCAAGAAAGAAAAACTGAGAAAGAAACATAGGAAACTGAAGAAAATGAAAAATAAAAAGGAAATCCAATTTTTTTTTGAAGAAAAACAAAGAAACCCGAGAAAGCAAAAAATAAAAAGAAAGGAACCCCCAAAAAATGAAGCGAAGGAGCAAAGTGAGCATACATCTCGCTGTAAGCGAGATATAGCTCCCGCAGGGGGCAGCAGGCGGACAAATGATGTTTCCCTTTCTTCACGAGTGAATCTCGCAGCACCCCAATTTCAACATGGTAGATTTTTATTTTTAAACTTTCAGTTATAAAACCACTAATTTTGTGCTAATGACCAGCAAGGCTCACTTGTCAGGCCTAGTGACAAGAACATTGTTTACTTTCATATAGCTTTGAATTTTCAATGAAGATCCAATTAAATTTGGAAATAAAAACTTTAAACTAACTATATCTTTTAAAAGTTTTTTCATGAAAATTGTTTTTTTTTTAAATTTTCGTAGCAAACTTACCAACGATGACTCTCTTATAGTCAAACTGCTCATTTGAATGAGCTGAAATTCTTCAGAATAGTCATTCCAATGAGTATGGTTTTTCTAGAAACCACAACAAGCAACCTTGTGGTAAATGACAATTTTATGGTAGGCACCCATCCCAGGAATATGGTTGGAACCATTAATGATGATGTGATGGTTTTCGATTACTTCCTGGTCGTCGTTATAATAGCTAAACGCTTAATTATGAAATTGAAAATATAATAATATAATATTATTGCCTCTAGGGCATATTTCCAACAGTGACACATTTGATTGTTGGAAACGTTGGGGAACGTAGTAATTTCAAAAAAAAAATCCTACGCACACGCAAGATAATGGTGATGCATAGCAACGAGATGGGAGAGTGTTGTCCATGTACCCTCGTAAACCGAAAGCGGAAGCGTTATGACAACGCGGTTGATGTAGTCGTACGTCTTCATGATTGACCGATCCTAGTGTTGAGGAACGTAGTAATTTCAAAAAAAAAAATCTACGCGCATGTAAGATCATGGTGATGCATAGCAACGAGAGGGGAGAGTGTCGTCTACGTACCCTCATAAACCGTAAGCGGAAGCGTTATGACAACGCGGTTGATGTAGTCGTACGTCTTCACGATTGACCGATCCTCAGTACCGAACGTACGGCACCTCCGCGTTCAACACACGTTCAGCTTGGTGCCGTCCCGCGAACTCACGATCCAGTAGAGCTTCGGGGAAGAGCTTCATCAGCACGACGGCGTGGTAACGGTGTTGATGAAGTTACCGACGCAGGGCTTCGCCTAAGCACCGCTATGATATGACCGAGGTGAATTATGATGGAGGGGGGCACCGCACACGACTAAGAGATCAATGATCAATTGTTGTGTCTTGGGGTGCCCCCTACCCCTGTATATAAAGGAGCTAGGGGGAAGGCTGCCAGCCAAGGAGGAGGGCGCGCCAAGGGGGAGTCCTACTCCCACCGGGAGTAGGACTCCTTCTTTCCTAGTAGGAGTAGAAAGGGGAAGGGAAGGAGAGAGGAGGAAGGAAAGCCCCCCCTCCTTGTCCAATTCGGACTAGAGGGGGAGGGGGCGCACGGTCTGCCCTGGCCGCCCCTCCTCTTCTCCACTTAAGGCCCAATAGGCCCATTATACTCCCCGGGGGGTTCCGGTAACACCCCCCCCCCCGGTACTCCGGTATATGTCAAAAACCTCCCGAAACACTTTCGGTGTCCGAACATAGTTATCCAATATATCGATCTTTACGCGTCGACCATTTCGAGACCCCTCGTCATGTCCGTGATCATATCCGGGACTCCGAACTACCTTCGATACATCAAAACACAAAAACTCATAATACCGATCGTTATAGAACTTTAAGCGTGTGGACCCTACGGGTTCGAGAACTATGTAGACATGACCGAGACATGTCTCCGGTCAATAACCAATAGCGGAACCTGGATGCTCATATTGGTTCCTACATATTCTACGAAGATCTTTATCGGTCAAACTGCATAACAACATACATTGTTTCCTTTGTCATCGGTATGTTACTTGCCCGAGATTCGATCGTCGGTATCTCAATACCTAGCTCAATCTCGTTACTGGCAAGTCTCTTTACTCGTTCCGTAGTGCATCATCCCGTAACTAACTCATTAGTCACATTGCTTGCAAGGCTTACAGTGATGTGCATTACCGAGAGGGCCCAGAGGTACCTCTCCGACAATTGGAGTGACAAATCATATTCTTGATCTATGCCAACTCCACGAACACCATCGGAGACACCTGTAGAGCACCTTTATAATCACCCAGTTACGTTGTGGCGTTTGGTAGCACACAAAGTGTTCCTCCGGTATTCGGGAGTTGCATAATCTCATAGTCATAGGAACATGTATAAGTCATGGAGAAAGCAATAGTATGTAGTCTAAGCTAGTTGTTACTGTTAATCGAGATATTGCGTCCATGCTAGAGAGGGGTTAATAAGGACCAAAAAACCAAAATCAAGTACAAGCACACACATACAGATATGCAGCAGCTAGCTAGGCAGATCAATGCTTCGACCTTCCAGTGGAGACCTAAGACAAGTGTTGCTCTCGGGTCCTGTCTCTAGAGCTGGGACTGGCATATGAGCAGTTCTAAGTTGATCCACTAATAGCTTAACTGTAGAATGTTTCCTACTTAGGTTCAGTTTTGTCTTTACTGACCCGTTAAACTGTGGCTATTGTGCATCAAGATTCGCTTGAAGTCCTAAGAAAATACAAACTTGCCAGGGGCGGTCTGTTTTGGCTGGGGTTGTTTGTCCATCTGAATGAGGATGTCAGTGATTGGCATATCCAGACTGCAAATTTTGTCCTACTTATTGGACAACCGATCAACATTGTTCTTAGTTCCACTTCCTAGTGTACACACTAGCAACCACTGGGGCCTAGCAGGGGACGGCAGCGGGCGACCGTGAGCCGTGTCGACGTCACCAATAACAGATGGAGAGGAAGCGAAAAGGGCTGGCAAAGGCAAAAGCAAGGATCACATGAAACTATTGTGTGCATTGTTAGTGTATGAAACTATTTTTTTCTCACAAAAAAAAGTATATATTGACTATTAAAGAAAAAATTTACTTCGACCCACCTTAAATTTTTTTCGTCCTCCGCCCTTGCGAACAGCCACAAACAAAAACTAATGCACTATACTGAAACTAAGATGATAAATATAGAGAGCGGTACAGATAGATGGTACAGATAGATGCATACGGTACAGGTTTTTGTACAGGGCATGTTTTCCGTCAACATAACGATGTACAATATGATGGAGAAGATATCTGCAACCCCAGGAGAACCACACCACCGCTCCGAAAGCTTGAACAAGCAAGCCAAGATGACCGGCATCTCCACCTTCTCCTACCCTCTGGCTTGTGAGGAGGTGATGCCGCTGCAATTTCATCCATCAGGTGCGCCTACGAACACCGGCCAGGTGACCAGCATCTCCACCTTCTCCTACCCTCTGCTCAAGCCGAGCGGTTTAGCCACACTCTTGACAACACGAGCCTCTGGTGGTTGTGACAAGATGTATTGGAGCTTGCTTAGATGTATAGATCTGGCTAAGAGAACAATGATATTCCCTGATAAACAGGTTAGATCTATGACGGCAGCCGACATAGAGTTAATTACAGGGACAAAACCTGGTCCTAAGCCGATCCAACAGTGGATAAGTCCGACTGACGAGAGCTGCTTTGGAAAGT
>NC_041381.1:671213230-671217943 GCF_002162155.2 Triticum dicoccoides
CTACGTGCATGCATGGTGCTTGTGTACTTTTGGCTGTTCCTACTCATTGTGTATGTGAGATACTTAGTTTTCTTCACGGTATGATCAGGTGTTCTTTTTTGATTGAACAGATTTCGGAGAAGCCAACGTGAAGGACAACGTTTGGCCACGGTTGTTAAGATGCAAGAATTATTCAAGTTGGCAAGAAGCGGCGCATTCCATTTCATGGCAAGAAGAATTTTCAATTATGTTCTCAATTCAAAATTTGGATGCAGTTTAGTTAGTACAAGGAAGCATGTGCACTGTTACCACTCCTGATTAGATTAACTGCTTTTCTCTCGCAACATGTATAGACGAACTCCATTGCCTCTTATATGGCGATTCAGTGGGAACTGCTTCCAGCGCTGCGTCAGGATAGCACACATTCAGTTGCTGCCGTCAGGATTGCTACCAAAGAATTTATCAGCACTGCGGTGTGCTCAAGGATTCGTGATGCAGTGCTGCATTTTGCCATCAACCACAAGCCACCTGGAGAGACTCTGTCACATGAACACCTTCAGAGATGCTCCCATCTTGTGCTCCAGATTTTCAACAATGGCTCCACCTCTCTGTACTCTGAATTCATGGGCATGCTCCTAGCTGCAAAGCAAGAGCAGTCAAAAACGACTGTCCATAAATCAACCACGCCTGCAGCAACACTTGTTGTCCACTTGTCCCTCTCATGACTTCTGAAGGTTATATCACTGCAAAAACTGCAAAAACTCTATATGTGATGGACCCCATGCTGGCATACTCACCAAGGAGTACAATATAGAAGAAACACAAAGACACAAGCCTGTGCATTCTATACGCCCTCTTTCAGTGCCTTCATGAGTATTATACAGATTGGCATTTTGCTACTTTCCCCATGGACTTACAAGTATAACAATGCCTAGCATCAAAACTGCACAATGTAAGTTTGGCCAAAACAGAACTTATGAACCTCAAATTTGTATACATTTATCTGTGTGCAAAAAACTGATGATTTAGTACCTACTAAAAAAAATTCAGTTCCGAGAGCGGTTTCTATGTACTACACTACATCAGAGAGTTCGATGGTCTGAAGCTGATAACACTGCCAACCCCAGTAAGTTGTCAAACCTCTTCATTACTGTTGAGATCGCAAACATGCAGTTACTAACAGACATGCTCCCTGCAGGGCTTGATTTCATACCTAAGGATGCAGATGGCGTACGAGATTCTCAGGATAAAGGCAACAAGGCCGACTTCCCAAACTACATGTATGATTGCGGCACTTGTAGAAGCAGTCGCCGGCGAACTGGCCGCGCAGTCCGGGCAGTGGACTAAAGTCTAAAGGCAGGGCCACCGGATCTGCATCTTGGTTGGTGTTCACCATGAACTGCAACTAGAGTTCCTCGCTCGATTTGGGGGGAGTAGAGTAAACAAGCCTGTGCGGGATAGCTAAATAATAACTGTTCTTCGTGGACCCCACGTACACCGTTTCCTACCATCAAACGTGGCTGCCGCTCGTAAACGGCGCCGTCACAACCCAAACGGCCGTCCAGTGAGGACCTCGGTATATACACCCCTATTTTATAGGCTGTACTACTGCGTACAGCTACTCTAGCACGTACGGCCCACATCCCCGTAAATATTGAGCGATTCGTGATACCAGGAGCGTGCGCGCTCGTCCGCGCCCAGCAATATTCGATAAATATACTACTAGTACTAGAAGGGATTAGATACGGTTCTTATCAAGCTAGAAGAAAAGAGATTATTTGTCAATCACAAACAGAGACTGCCGATGAGTTAGCTAAGAATCACAACGGAGACAGGGCACATCACATGATTGCACAAGCACTGCAGCTAAGGCAATGCGTGTATATATCTACCTGGCTATCTAGTAGGGTGGATTAGCTACGGTTCTTATAAGCTAAAAAACAAAACAGAAAATTGCTTATTCGATCACAAATGCTTGGTTTCTAGATCTGCATTGACTAGGTAAAAGACATTATTGTTTATCCCCCCACAAACGCTTGGTTTCCTGATCTACATTAAGTAGGTAAAAGACATTCGGTTTCATCAGTGGAAAATAAGCAAGAATAAATAAAGGACGCGTCTAGCTGGCAATCGAGTGCCCCGTAGAGATTCCTGGCAACCTGGCCTATTAGGAAAGTTTTGGTCCCCATGCAAAAGTGGAAAAGTGATAGCTGCGATCATGCCCCGTGCGTTCCACCTGTGGTTCCATTCGGGTTCTGCTACCCCACCCGTGGTTCCATCTGCTGTAACTCCTTCCTGCAATAGCATGCGACAAACAAGTTAGAAATGCGTCAGGTGCATTTAATTTCATGCCAAAACAAATTCAAAAAGCTGCAACTTTTAAACCGAGCGTCGAAATTAATTTTCGTTTTCACCATTAGGTTTCTCGTAGCAATATCTTCAAAACAAGGTCTCATATGGGTATGTTTTGATGAACTTTTTTTTCAAGCAACTTTGCAGCCATATGGGGCAACTTCGGTGCCACAGAAAGCAACTCTGCAGTAGATTGCCTATCGCGGTTACATATTTATCCCATTTCTTCTAACTTGGCTACCGGTTCTATAGGAAGCGACTCAAGTGCTATATGGGGCAACTTTGATGCTACATGAAAAAACTTAGATGTAGATTGACTATCACGATTACATATCTACCCCCCAAAGTACTCCTAAATTGGCTGCCACAACTAGAAGAATCAACTTTAGCGCTATATGGGGCAACTTTTCTATCGCCTAATATCACCTATGCTTCCCTCTAAAAGTTGGAGACCATGACTGCCAAGTTGCCTAACGTCATTTCTCAAGTTGCATAATATCATCTCTAAAGTTGGCTAACATGACTAGCAAGTATCATAACATTATCCTAACTTGCCTCGGAGTAATTTCTAGTACTATAAGTAACTTAGCTTTAGAGGTAGAAAAAACTTAGAAACAATGTTTGGCAAGTTTCATAGTATGATAGGCAACTAATTAGTGATGGCACACAACTAAGCGTCATTGGTATAGGCAACTAGTTAGCAATGTCAAGCAACTTATCAGTCATAAAATAGGTGACTAAAAATCACAATGGGAGACTACTAAGGATCAACACTAGGTACTTTGTACTATTGTAGACAAAGTTAGACAAATTCATTAGCACACACTATGTAATGAACTTGCTTATGTGTACCATTAAAGTTGCCTCCCTTAGCAAGAAAGTTGCTTTCAAAGTTTCGTAAAGTTGCCACACCCAGGCAGATTCACCTCTTCCCCCAAACAACAAAAATGGTGTGAAGTTGCCAATCCCCCAACAACGTACCAGTTGTGGTAGACAACTAATGGTTTTCATTTAGAGAACTTTGCTTCTATCCACCAAGACAACAAAACTGGTGTGAAGTTTGTCGCCCCCAAACAATAGGTATTTTTGTCCTAGATAACTAGTGGGCTTTTTAGCGAAAGATTTTTATTTAGGCAACTTTGCCTTTGACCATGACATCAGATTAGAGGCGATGGGGTGGAAGCCGAGGAGCAAGGAGTTGTTGAAGATGAGAACGTGGAAGGGTCTTGTGCCAGACAACTAATGGGTGTTGATTATGTTACAACCAAAATGGTTTGCTTGTTTGGTGAACCAAAATGAAAAGTTGTTTCAGTGTATCAAATTGATGAAAAAAAATCTATGAAACTTTGCTGATTTAGTAACTTCCAATTATAAATCAATTTGCCTCTAAAATGTATCTCTGGGCAACTCACGCCAGCCTCTCTAGCAACTAACTTCTATGGTTTGGGCAAATTTTGGGCGAAATAAACCAAGTACTCCCGGGAGAGGATCTTTGGGCAACTCACTTCAGTATCTCTAGCAACTAACAAGCATGCATTGGGCAAGTTTTGGACACTTTCTGCTCAAATTGTCGACGATTCTAGCCCCCGCACCGCCACACTGCAAACCACCCCTGCATTCAAAAATCATCGATTCGCCCAAAAAATCTAAGACCCCACACACCCCTCTTCAACCTCCCTATCCCTACCTCTATCGCATAGAATCGTAGATGTGGGTGAAAACACAGGCTTTGGGGGTCAATTTCGTGATACTTGCCAACAATTTTTGGCCCAATTTCTCGACCGTTGGCGACAACACTTTCCTGGCTCTAGATCCTCTCCGCTAGGTGATCACGACACACAGACAACACCGCCCCCTCGAATGTCGTCCTGTTTCGCTTGGGCCAAGCAACTCGTATGCTAACTTATGGCAACTGTCGACACCAAATAAAAACCTCAAACAAATCATACTGAGGAAATCTAGTTTCGGCAAATCAATTAGCATGGTTCAGGAAACTCGTATGCAAACTTCTGGCAACTGTCCACACCAAAAAAACTCGGGAAAAATCGTATTGAGGAAGTCTGGTTTTGACAACTCAATTAGCAGGGGCAGGAACTCCTACTCAATCTCATGGCATCTCCTATAAAAAACTCCCTCACCTCCTCTCTGGTTTACATGGGGCAGGCAACTCAATATCAATCTTGAAGCAACTTCACATCAATCTCGAAGGAACTCACAGATCTGGCAAAAACCTAACACAACCACTGATTAGCGTGGAGACTCGCCCCTCGCTCCTAAAATTACACACCACGGATCTAACAACTCCGACCCGGATCCCATCTCTAGTCTCTACGTGCATGATCCCCTCCTCCCTCCTGGCGCCCATGAAAAATCCCCGACCCC
>NC_041381.1:671221495-671223364 GCF_002162155.2 Triticum dicoccoides
CCTCCCCAGGATGCAATGAGCTAGAGGAACCTCGTCGGAGAAGAAACGGGAACGCAAAAAACGGCAAGAGGAACGAGTTCTGTACCTCAGGATTTCTGCAGCGAGTCCCCTCCTTACTCGCCGGAAACGCAGCATCACCGCGACAGGGCGCACCCTACTACGCCCCCGCGCGCACTCCATCGCATCATCTCGCACCTCCGTCATAGAACCGCCGCCAGCACCCACGTCCTGTGAGCTTCGGCAATAAGCCGCCAATCCCCGTAATAGCCAATGTCAGTCGCCTTCGTGTGAAGCAAAAATGGAGCGGGAGGGAAAAACCATGCGTGCGTGGAGGGTGTGCTTCGCTTACCTCGTGATTTTGACCAGCGAACAGCCTCCTCGCTTGCCGGAACTCGTAGTGTCGCTAGCGACCTTCACCCCGATCCTTCGCCCCTCTTGTGGTGCTCTGTCGCCGCGCGCGTGCTCCTCCATCACCACCAGCACCACCGAACTCTGGCAGCCCGCGCCCTTCAATTTCCGCCATGAATTGGGTTTGGCGTGGCGATGGACCTTGTGTTTTTGGGGGGACCTGCGGTGGATTTGGGTCGAGATGGACATAGCCTGCGCTGGATTGGGGGAATTTAGCGGTGCCTCTGGCTTCCAAAACTGTGGCAGCGAGAGACGTGGGTAGTGGTGGGGCCTCCCGGCTGTAATGCGGTCGGACTTTTTTTTTGAACGTTTAATGCCCAGCGACTCGCACGAGTGGTTCCCTCCCAATAAAAAAAATTCTTGGAGTTGTGATCGTGCATGTAGGGTTCGATCCGATGGCTGTCGCAGTGAGTGCTCGATCACGTCAACAAGCACGCATGCACTTTTTACCATTTGGGATAAATAAATCAAGAAACAACTCAACATCATTCATAATCCCACTTCCTACTGTAGTACACACCAACAGCCAAAAACAAAAACTAAAGTCTGGGTATCCAAAAATCACCAGGAAACCTGCACGTCACATGCTAGCAAATGCATTGAAACTAAAATATTAAGTATATCTGGCTGACTATCTTGTACTCCCTCCGTCCCAAAATACTTGTCGGAGGAACGGATGTATCTAGACGCAATTTAGTTTTACATACATCCATTTTCATTCATTTGTCCGACAAGTATTTCCGGACGGAGGGAGTACTCAAATGGTTCTTACCCTTGTTTTGCTGATCTGACATTCTTTTCATCAGTGGCAAATAAGAAGATAAATAATGTACTCCAACTCATCGTCCTCGTGCAGAGAGATCGAGAACACTCACCCAACTCAGCGAATTGGTACTTGGGCATATGCAGGAACTCGGCAATACTCCTGTTCCCAATCATTCCGGCACACCGCACAAAAAATCTTGAACACTCAGAAGCAAGATTCTGAGTGTAAATAATCAGCAACACTCAGAAGCAAGATTTTGAAGATAAATAATCTAGTTTCGGCAAATCAATTAGCATGGTTCAGGAAACTCGTATGCAAACTTCTGGCAACTGTCCACACCAAAAAAACTCGGGAAAAATCGTATTGAGGAAGTCTGGTTTTGACAACTCAATTAGCAGGGGCAGGAACTCCTACTCAATCTCATGGCATCTCCTATAAAAAACTCCCTCACCTCCTCTCTGGTTTACATGGGGCAGGCAACTCAATATCAATCTTGAAGCAACTTCACATCAATCTCGAAGGAACTCACAGATCTGGCAAAAACCTAACACAACCACTGATTAGCGTGGAGACTCGCCCCTCGCTCCTAAAATTACACACCACGGATCTAACAACTCCGACCCGGATCCCATCTCTAGTCTCTACGTGCATGATCCCCTCCTCCCTCCTGGCGCCCATGAAAAATCCCCGACCCC
>NC_041381.1:671223453-671254258 GCF_002162155.2 Triticum dicoccoides
CCTCCCCAGGATGCAATGAGCTAGAGGAACCTCGTCGGAGAAGAAACGGGAACGCAAAAAACGGCAAGAGGAACGAGTTCTGTACCTCAGGATTTCTGCAGCGAGTCCCCTCCTTACTCGCCGGAAACGCAGCATCACCGCGACAGGGCGCACCCTACTACGCCCCCGCGCGCACTCCATCGCATCATCTCGCACCTCCGTCATAGAACCGCCGCCAGCACCCACGTCCTGTGAGCTTCGGCAATAAGCCGCCAATCCCCGTAATAGCCAATGTCAGTCGCCTTCGTGTGAAGCAAAAATGGAGCGGGAGGGAAAAACCATGCGTGCGTGGAGGGTGTGCTTCGCTTACCTCGTGATTTTGACCAGCGAACAGCCTCCTCGCTTGCCGGAACTCGTAGTGTCGCTAGCGACCTTCACCCCGATCCTTCGCCCCTCTTGTGGTGCTCTGTCGCCGCGCGCGTGCTCCTCCATCACCACCAGCACCACCGAACTCTGGCAGCCCGCGCCCTTCAATTTCCGCCATGAATTGGGTTTGGCGTGGCGATGGACCTTGTGTTTTTGGGGGGACCTGCGGTGGATTTGGGTCGAGATGGACATAGCCTGCGCTGGATTGGGGGAATTTAGCGGTGCCTCTGGCTTCCAAAACTGTGGCAGCGAGAGACGTGGGTAGTGGTGGGGCCTCCCGGCTGTAATGCGGTCGGACTTTTTTTTTGAACGTTTAATGCCCAGCGACTCGCACGAGTGGTTCCCTCCCAATAAAAAAAATTCTTGGAGTTGTGATCGTGCATGTAGGGTTCGATCCGATGGCTGTCGCAGTGAGTGCTCGATCACGTCAACAAGCACGCATGCACTTTTTACCATTTGGGATAAATAAATCAAGAAACAACTCAACATCATTCATAATCCCACTTCCTACTGTAGTACACACCAACAGCCAAAAACAAAAACTAAAGTCTGGGTATCCAAAAATCACCAGGAAACCTGCACGTCACATGCTAGCAAATGCATTGAAACTAAAATATTAAGTATATCTGGCTGACTATCTTGTACTCCCTCCGTCCCAAAATACTTGTCGGAGGAACGGATGTATCTAGACGCAATTTAGTTTTACATACATCCATTTTCATTCATTTGTCCGACAAGTATTTCCGGACGGAGGGAGTACTCAAATGGTTCTTACCCTTGTTTTGCTGATCTGACATTCTTTTCATCAGTGGCAAATAAGAAGATAAATAATGTACTCCAACTCATCGTCCTCGTGCAGAGAGATCGAGAACACTCACCCAACTCAGCGAATTGGTACTTGGGCATATGCAGGAACTCGGCAATACTCCTGTTCCCAATCATTCCGGCACACCGCACAAAAAATCTTGAACACTCAGAAGCAAGATTCACGGCCATACTGCAGCCTTGCGGTCCTCCTCGGCGGCTTCAGGAAACGATTGGAAGGAGGATGCCGCCGCCTCGATGCCCTCCTCTGCGGTCGACTCGGCGCACGCAGGAGAGGGCGAAGTCCTCCTTAGCCTCGCCTATAGGATTCGGGACGGGCCGACGGGAGGGGCGCCACCATCGCTGGTCGCGTCTGGTGCCACCGTACATGAGACAGCAGGCGAACAAATGACTTTGTACCTTTAATCAAGAATCCAATTAAATTTGGACAGAAAAACATTAAAATGATGATTCTCCCAAACAGTTTATCCGAATGTGCTGAAACTTTGCCATAAAAGTAACTAAAATATTTATGATTTTTTCTTCTTCAGATTTTCATAAAAACTACATTCTGTTGAAATTTAGATAGCAAACTTACAAATGACAATTCCGCCGGGCTGCTCACTCAAATGAGCCGAAACTTGTCCAGAATAGTCACTGAACTATTTATGGTTTGCTTTGATCGTTTCAAAATTTCTAGAAACCTTGAATTTTCATTCAAAACGTGGTCCGGTTCTTGGTAGAGGAGGTTTAGCAATGCTAAAGTTGTGGTCGGCACATGACTTGACAAGTTGCTCCATTCGGTCGGTTTTGACATAATGTAGAATTGTAGATGATTGGGGCCCTGTGACAGTCAACCTGTTTCTTCAATCTGTCTCTTAAGTCAAACAATATAAACCTGTTTCTGTTTCATGATCAACCCAAAGAACAGGGTCTTTTACATGTGATTGAAGAAAAGTACTGTACATATTAACTATTGAAAGGAAAACCAAGGTGGTAGCGGCGTTTATGGCAGAGTAGCACGCATGGTATTTCTTCGACGGAGAAGTGGCTGGAGATGCTTTTTGATGACATGGACCTCTGCGTGTTGCGTGATGATCCACAGCTGAGCTGCCTGGCATGAGAATCCCTGTTGCACCGGATGGACGCATACATGAGCACACGCACCCAAGCTTTCAAGATGGACCCCAGCAGGCCTTCCGTATCCCCAATAGTAAGATGTCTGGAATCTGGAAGCCAGTATGCAAGTCTTTCTGCCGTACCTTTGGCTTCTTCCGGAGTTGCTATGCTCACTCCATGTCGTCTATTCTTGTGGACTAGGCTTAGAAGCACAAGGGCAAGTTGAGTTCCCTCCCAGATGCTGTCACTGGTTTCCGGGTCCTTGAGAAGACCCGATTTTTCTCTTGTCATCCATTTGGCAAGCTCCTTATCATTCGTTGCACATCCCTCGGTGGCCGCCATAACCCGTACCGCCTCCAGCTTGGCCAGGGTCTTTTTGTGCAGGCTACGGATCATAAGTCCTGGAAGCATTTTGGGGCGTTTGGCAACAAGGAACTGTTAGATAAAGAGTAGAGTTATATTTGTATTCAAACTTCTATCTCTTCTCCCTCTCGTGTATTCTTCTGTCTCTCTCTCTCTCGTAACTCTGGAGAGTCCTAGCGATCTCCCAAACTTGTAACCCACGACACATTATCAATATATACAGCGGCCCGAGATCAAAAGGTTCAACGCTTCCTCCAATCTTTACATGGTCATCAGAGCCAATCCTCATCGCATCTAGCAATCTCGAGAAAGCCTTCAACCCCGAGAGGAAAACCAAACTAGCCACCGTCGATCGAAGCCATGGCAGGAACCGATGCATCCACCGCCTCCGCCTCTACCTTCTCCACCCTTAGCACATCCACCGCAGGCGCCCTTACCACCCAATTCGCCGGTTCCTCCTATGCCTCCTCCTCCAGCAACGGCGCTAGCTCCCTCGGGTCGCCTCCATCAGAGAAGCTGACGAGGACGAATTTTCTCCTCTGGAAGGCCATCGTGCTACCCCAGATCAAGGGGGCACAGATGGAGCACTTCCTGGACGCCACAAGCATGGCGCCTCCTGCCACCATCACCATCACCAAGGATGAGAAGGAAGAGCAGGTCTTCAACTATGCCAGGACGATCTGGTACGCCCAGCAGCAGCAGCTTCAAGGCTATCTCATGGGGTCCCTATCTCGTGAGGTTCTTGCGCAGGTCGTTACTCTCCAGACGCCGGCCGAGGTGTGGAGCGCCATCCACGCCTTCTTCGCTGCACAAACTCAGTCGCAGATAGTCAATACTCGCATCGCCCTTGCAAACCTCCAGAAGGGCAACTTGGGGATGCCAGAGTATCTCGCCAAGATCAAAGCTCTGACAGATGAAATTGCCTGCACCGGATCCCCACTTGGCGAAGGCGAGATCATCTCCTTCGTTCTGAAGGGCTTGGACATGGAGTACAACGCAGTTGTTTCGGCCCTCTCTGCCCGCGTCGAGCCCGTCACCGTCACCGAGCTCTACAACCAGCTTCTTAGTTTTGAAGCCCGCATCAACCTACTTCAACAGGGAAATCTGCGTCAATCCTCGGCTAACGCTCTGACTCGTGGTCGTGGCTATGGTGGCCGAGGACGTAGTCACCAAGGTCAGCAAGGACGTGGCCGAGGTGGAAACAGCAGCGGCTATGGGCGCGGGCGCTCCAGCAACAACAGCAATAATACACGCTCCAACAACAATGGAGGCCGATCTGGTGGGCGGCCTCGACCCCGCTGTCAACTCTGCAAGAAGCCGGGTCATGAAGTATTGGAGTGCTGGCATAGGTATGATGAGGACTTTGTACCTGAAGAGCGCCATGTCCTTGCTGCCTTGAGAGAACAAGCAGGAGAAGGAGAAACCGTGTGGTACGCTGACTCTGGTGCAACCGATCATATCACAAGTGAACTTGAGAAGCTTGCAACTCGTGAAAGATACTACGGCAATGATCAGGTGAACACTGCTGCAACCGGTGGAGGTATGGACATACATCATATTGGTCGTGCTTTCATTAATTCCCCCACCTCTCAACGTGATCTTATTCTTAAGGATGTTCTTCATGTTCCTCAAGCTAACAAAAATCTTGCATCTATGTCTCGTTTATCCGCCGATAATAATGTCTTCTTTGAAACTCATCCAAAATATTTTTTCATCAAGGATCGGGCAACGAGGGAACTTCTTCATCACGGTAGATGCGTCGGTGGTCTCTACCCCATTACATCAAAGTTTCTTAGCAGCAAGCATCGTCGTCAAGTTTACTCCATCGTTAAGCCCTCCTTGGATAGATGGCATCAAAGATTAGGACATCCGTCTTCTATTATAGTTGAGCAAGTAGTTAATAAAGACAATCTTCCATTGTCAGGTAGAGAAAATAATGAGTCTGTTTGTGAAGCTTGTCAATGTGCCAAGAGTCACCAACTTCCCTATCCGAAGTCTAGTAGTGTGTCTCATGCTCCTTTAGAGCTTATATTTAGTGATGTATGGGGTCATGCAAGAGATTCTTTTGGAAAGAAGAAATATTATGTTAGTTTCATTGATGATTACAGCAAGTTTACATGGATATATCTTCTTAAACACAAATCTGAAGTTTTTGATGTTTTTCAAGAATTTCAAAAGCTTGTTGAACGTCACTTTGACAGAAAAATTCTTGCCGTCCAAAGTGATTGGGGCGGGGAGTATGAAAAACTCAATTCCTTCTTTCGAAGTATAGGCATTGAACATCATGTCTCTTGTCCCCATGCTCATCAACAGAACGGTTCTGCCGAGCGCAAACACCGTCATATTGTCGAAGTAGGGTTGTCACTACTTGCTCATGCTTCTATGCCTCTTAAATATTGGGATGAGGCTTTTATTGCTGCCACATATCTCATAAATCGGCTTCCTAGTAAAGTCATTGGAAACTCAACTCCTTTAGAGCGCCTGTATCATCAAAAACCTGATTACAATTCCCTCAAAAATTTTGGGTGTGCTTGTTACCCAAACCTTCGACCATACAATCGTCACAAACTTGATTTTCGGTCAACTCAGTGTGTGTTCATTGGCTATAGCAATCTCCACAAAGGCTACAAGTGTCTTGAAGTTTCCACAGGACGAGTCTATATATCTCGTGATGTCGTTTTTGATGAAACTCTTTTTCCGTTTGCTCAACTACATCCAAATGCAGGTGCTCTCCTTCGTCAAGAAATTTCTCTTCTTTCTGATCCTTTGACTTCTCCTGATCACGGGGGTGAATTAATTGAAACTGATCATGAGATTAGTCCAACCAGAAAAGATTCAGATGAAAATAGTGCATCTAATGGCAGCAATGCAGTGTTTAGGCATGATTTTATGTGTGCAGAACAAGACGAAACTGGCGCCGGATCCTATGACGATTTGGCGCAGCGCAGCAGCCTCCAGGGCGCGCGATCCCAGGAGGATCCTGCCGCAGTGGCAGCATCAGCAGCAGGTGGCCCCACTAGCCTGAGCGCGGGCCTTGGTGCGGGCGGTTGCAGCGATTCGCCAGCCGCCACGCTGTTGGAAATATGCCCTAGAGGCAATAATAAAAGTATTATTATATTTCATTGTTCATGATAATTGTCTTTTATTCATGCTATAACTGTATTATCCGGAAATCGTAATACACGTGTGAATACTTAGACCACACTATGTCCCTGGTAAGCCTCTAGTTGACCAGCTCGTTGTGATCAACAGATAGTCGTGGTTTCCTGACTATGGACATTGGATGTCGTTGATAACGGGATCACATCATTAGGAGAATGATGTGATGGACAAGACCCAATCCTAAGCATAGCATAATAGATCGTGTAGTTCGTTTTGCTAGAGCTTTGCAAGTGTCAAGTATCTCTTCCTTCGACCATGAGATCGTGTAACTCCCGGATACCGTAAGAGTGCCTTGGGTGTATCAAACGTCACAACGTAACTGGGTGACTATAAAGGTGCATTACAGGTATCTCCGAAAGTAGCTGTTGGGTTGACACGGATCGAGACTGGGATTTGTCACTCCGTATGACGGAGAGGTATCTCTGGGCCCACTCGGTAATGCATCATCATATTGAGCTCAATGTGACCAAGGTGTTGGACACGGGATCATGCATTACGGTACAAGTAAAGTGACTTGCCGGTAACGAGACTGAACAAGGTATTGGGATACCGACGATCGAGTCTCGGGCAAGTAACGTACCGATTGACAAAGGGAATTGCATACAGGGTTTGACCGAATCCTCGACATAGTGGTTCATCCGATGACAACATCGAGGAGCATGTGGGAGCCATCATGGGTATCCAGATCCCGCTGATGGTTATTGACTGAGAGCGTCTCGGTCATGTCTGCATGTCTCCCGAACCCGTAGGGTCTACACACTTAAGGTTCGGTGACGCTAGGGTTATGAAGATATGTATATGCAGAAACCCGAATGTTGTTCGGAGTCCCGGATGAGATCCCGGACGTCACGAGGAGTTCCGGAATGGTCCGGAGGTAAAGAATTATATATAGGAAGTGCTATTTCGGGCATCGGGACAAGTTTCGGGGTTATCGGTATTGTACCGGGACCACCGGAAGGGTCCCGGGGGTCCACCGGGTGGGGCCACCTGTCCCAGGGGGCCACATGGGCTGTAGGGGGTGCGCCTTGGCCATCATGGGCCAAGGGCACCAGCCCCTATAGGCCCATGCGCCTAGGGTTTCCCCCTAGGAGGAGTCCTAGTGGTGGAAGGCACCCCTAGGTGCCTTGGGGGGGAGGGAAACCTCCCCTAGGCCGCCGCCCCCCTAGTAGATCTCATCTACTAGGGCCGGCGCCCCCCCTTGGCACCCCTATATATAGTGGGGGAGAGGAGGTACTTCATACACCAGCCCCTGGCGCCTCCACCTCCCCCCGTTACGTCTCTCCCTCGTAGTCTCGGCGAAGCCCTGCTGCTGTGACGCCCTGCATCCACCACCACGCCGTCGTGCTGCTGGATCTTCATCAACCTCTCCTTCCCCCTTGCTGGATCAAGAAGGAGGAGACGTCTCCCGTCCCGTACGTGTGTTGAACGCGGAGGTGCCGTCCGTTCGGCGCTGGTCATCGGTGATTTGGATCACGTCGAGTACGACTACATCATCACCTTGCAAGCTTCCGCACGCGATCTACAAGTGGTATGTAGATGCAAACTCTCTCCCTAGACTCGTTGCTTAGATGAACTCATAGATGGATCTTGGTGAAACCGTAGGAAAAATTTTAATTTTCTGCAACGTTCCCCAACAGTGGCATCATGAGCTAGGTCTATGCGTAGTTCTCTTTGCACGAGTAGAACACAACTTTGTTGTGGGCGTGGATTTTGTCATCTTACTTGCCTCCACTAGTCTTTTCTTGCTCAACGGTATTGTGGGATGAAGCGGCCCAGACCAACCTTACACGTACGCTTACGTGAGACCGGTTCCACCGATTGACATGCACTAGTTGCATAAGGTGGCTGGCGGGTGTCTGTCTCTCCCACCTTAGTTGGAGCGGAATCGATGAACAGGGCCCTTATGAAGGGTAAATAGAAGTTGACAAAATCACGTTGTGGTGATTCGTAGGTAAGAAAACGTTCTTGCTAGAACCCATTTGCAGCCACGTAAAAGATGCAACAACAATTAGAGGACGTCTAACTTGTTTTTGCAGCGATTGATCATGTGATGTGATATGGCCAGAAGTTGTGATGAATGATGAATTGTGATGTATGAGATCATGTTCTTTGTAATAGGATTCACGACTTGCATGTCGATGAGTATGACAACCGGCAGGAGCCATAGGAGTTGTCATTATTTTTTTGTATGACCTGCGTGTCATTGAATAACGCCATGTAAACTACTTTACTTTATTGCTAAACGTTAGTCATAGAAGTAGAAGTAGTCGTTGGCGTGACAACTTCATGAAGACACGATGATGGAGATCATGATGATGGAGATCATGGTGTCAAGCCGGTGACAAGATGATCATGGAGCCCCGAAGATGAAGATCAATGGAGCTATATGATATTGGCCATATCATGTCACAACTATATAATTGCATGTGATGTTTATTATGTTTATGCATCTTGTTTACTTAGGACGACGGTAGTAAATAAGATGATCCCTTATAAAATTTTAAGAAGTGTTCTCCCCTAACTGTGCACCGTTGCTACAGTTCGTCGCTTCTAAGCACCACGTGATGATCGGGTGTGATGGATTCTTACGTTCACATACAACGGGTGTAAGACAATTTTACACAGCGAAAACACTTAGGGTTAACTTGACGAGCCTAGCATGTGCAGACATGGCCTCGGAACACGGAGATCGAAAGGTCGAACACGAGTCGTATGGAAGATACGATCAACATGAAAATGTTCACCGACGATGACTAGTCCGTCTCACGTGATGATCGGACACGGCCTAGTCGACTCGGATCGTGTAACACTTAGATGACTAAAGGGATGTCCAATCTAAGTGGGAGTTCATAATTTGATTAGAACTTTATTATCATGAACTTAGTCTAAAACCTTTGCAAATATGTCTTGTAGATCAATGGCCAACACTAATGTCAACATGAACTTCAACGCGTTCCTAGAGAAAACCAAGCTGAAAGATGATGGCAGCAACTATACGGACTGGGTCCGGAACCTGAGGATCATCCTCATAGCTGCCAGGAAACAATATGTCCTAGAAGGACCGCTAGGTGACGCTCCCGTCCCAGAGAACCAAGACATTATGAATGCTTGGCAAACTCGCGCTGATGATTACTCCCTTGTTCAGTGCGGCATGCTTTACAGCTTAGAACCGGGGCTCCAAAAGCGTTTTGAGCATCACGGAGCATATGAGATGTTCGAAGAGCTGAAACTAGTTTTTCAAGCTCATGCCCGGGTCGAGAGATATGATGTCTCCGACAAGTTCTACAGTTGTAAGATGGAGGAGAACAGTTCTGTCAGTGAGCACATCCTGAAGATGTCTGGGTTGCACAACCGTATGACCCAGCTGAACATTAACCTCCCAGATGAGGCGGTCATTGACAGAATCCTCCAGTCGCTCCCACCAAGCTACAAGAGCTTTGTGATGAACTACAACATGCAGGGAATGGAAAAGACCATTCCTGAAGTGTTCTCGATGCTGAAGTCAGCAGAGGCTGAAATCAAGAAAGAACATCAAGTGTTGATGGTCAATAAGACCACTAAGTTCAAGAAGGGCAAGGGTAAGAAGAACTTCAAGAAGGACGGCAAAGATGTTGCCGCGCCTGGTAAGCCAGTTACCGGGAAGAAGTCAAAGAATGGACCCAAACCTGAGACTGAGTGCTTTTATTGCAAGGGGAAGGGTCACTGGAAGCGGAACTGCCCCAAATACTTAGCGGATAAGAAGGCCGGCAACACCAAAGGTATATTTGATATACATGTGATTGATGTGTACCTTACCAGTAATCATAGTAACTCCTGGGTATTTGATACCGGTGCCGTTGCTCATATTTGTAACTCACAGCAGGAGCTGCGGAATAAACGGAGACTGGCAAAGGACGAGGTGACGATGCGCGTCGGGAATGGTTCCAGAGTCGATGTGATCGCCGTCGGCACGCTGCCTCTACATTTACCTACGGGATTAGTTTTGAACCTCAATAATTGTTATTTAGTGCCAAGTTTGAGCATGAACATTGTATCTGGATCTCGTTTAATACGAGATGGCTACTCATTTAAGTCTGAGAATAATGGTTGTTCGATTTATATGAGAGATATGTTTTATGGTCATGCTCCGATGGTCAATGGTTTATTCTTAATGAATCTCGAGCGTAATATTACACGTGTTCATAGTGTAGATGCCAAAAGATTTAAAGTTGATAACGATAGTCCCACATACTTGTGGCACTGCCGCCTTGGTCACATTGGTGTCAAGCGCATGAAGAAGCTCCATGCCGATGGACTTTTAGAGTCTCTTGATTATGAATCGTTTGACACGTGCGAACCATGCCTCTTGGGCAAAATGACCAAGACTCCGTTCTCCGGAACAATGGAGCGAGCAACCAACTTGTTGGAAATCATACATACTGATGTGTGCGGTCCAATGAGCGTTGAGGCTCGCGGAGGATATCGTTATGTTCTCACTCTCACAGATGACTTGAGTAGATATGGGTATGTCTACTTAATGAAACATAAGTCTGAGACCTTTGAAAAGTTCAAGGAATTTCAGAATGAGGTGGAGAATCAACGTGACCGAAAGATAAAATTCTTACGATCAGATCGTGGAGGAGAATACTTAAGTCACGAATTTGGTACACACTTAAAGAAATGTGGAATCGTTTCACAGCTCACGCCGCCTGGAACACCTCAGCGAAACGGTGTGTCCGAACGTCGTAATCGCACTCTATTGGATATGGTGCGGTCTATGATGTCTCTTACCGATTTACCGCTATCATTTTGGGGATACGCTCTAGAGACAGCTACATTCACTTTAAATAGGGCACCGTCTAAATCCGTTGAGACGACACCGTATGAATTATGGTTTGGAAAGAAACCTAAGCTGTCGTTTCTAAAAGTTTGGGGATGCGAAGCTTATGTCAAGAAACTTCAACCTGAAAAGCTCGAACCC
Source organism: Triticum dicoccoides (assembly GCF_002162155.2). Classification (NCBI taxonomy): domain Eukaryota; kingdom Viridiplantae; phylum Streptophyta; class Magnoliopsida; order Poales; family Poaceae; genus Triticum; species Triticum dicoccoides. The sequence goes on from NC_041381.1 coordinate 671,234,267, forward strand.
AAGTCGGAAAAATGCATATTCATAGGATACCCTAAGGAAACTGTAGGGTATACCTTCTACTTAAGATCCGAAGGCAAGATCTTTGTTGCCAAGAACGGATGCTTTCTGGAAAAAGAGTTTCTCTCGAAAGAAGTAAGTGGGAGGAAAGTAGAACTCGATGAAGTACTACCTCTCGAGCGGGATAGTGGCGCAGCACAGGAAACCGTTCCTGTGATGCCCACACCAACTGAAGAGAAAAACCATGATAATGATCAAGGTGCTTCGGATCAAGTTACTGCTGAACTTCGTAGGTCCACAAGGACACGTTCCGCACCAGAGTGGTATGGCAACCCTGTCCTGGAAATCATGTTGTTAGACAACAATGAACCTTCGAACTATGAAGAAGCAATGGCGGGCCCGGATTCCAACAAATGGCTTGAAGCCATGAAATCCGAGATAGAATCCATGTATGAAAACAAAGTATGGACTTTGACAGACTTGCCCGATGATCGGCGAGCGATAGAAAACAAATGGATCTTTAAGAAGAAGACGGACGCGGATGGTAATGTTACCATCTATAAAGCTCGACTTGTCGCTAAGGGTTATCGACAGGTTCAAGGGATTGACTACGACGAGACATTCTCTCCCGTAGCGAAGCTAAAGTCCGTCCGAATCATGTTAGCAATTGCCGCATACTATGATTATGAAATATGGCAGATGGACGTCAAAACAGCATTCCTTAACGGGCATCTTAAGGAAGAACTGTATATGATGCAGCCGGAAGGTTTTGTCGATCCTCAGAACGCTAACAAAGTATGCAAGCTCCAGCGATCCATTTATGGACTGGTGCAAGCATCTCGGAGTTGGAACATTCGCTTTGATGAGATAATCAAAGCATTTGGGTTTATGCAGACTTATGGAGAAGCCTGCGTTTACAAGAAAGTGAGTGGGAGCTCTGTAGCATTTCTCATATTATATGTAGATGACATACTCCTGATGGGAAATAATATAGAATTTCTGGACAGCATTAAGGCCTACTTGAATAAGTGTTTTTCAATGAAGGACCTTGGAGAAGCTGCTTATATATTAGGCATCAAGATCTATAGAGATAGATCGAGACGCCTCATAGGTCTTTCACAAAGCACATACCTTGATAAGATTTTGAAGAGATTCAGAATGGATCAGTCCAAGAAGGGGTTCTTGCCTATGTTACAAGGTATGAGACTGAGCTCAGCTCAGTCACCGACCACGGCAAAAGATAAAGAAGAGATGAGTGTCATCCCCTATGCTTCAGCCATAGGATCTATTATGTATGCCATGCTGTGTACCAGACCCGATGTAAACCTTGCCGTAAGTTTGGTAGCAAGATACCAAAGTAATCCCGGCAAGGAACACTGGGCAGCGGTCAAGAATATCCTGAAGTGCCTGAAAAGGACAAAGGACATGTTTCTCGTTTATGGAGGAGACGAAGAGCTCGTCGTAAAGGGTTACGTCGACGCTAGCTTCGACTCAGATCTGGATGACTCTAAGTCACAAACCGGATACGTGTATATGTTGAATGGTGGAGCAGTAAGCTGGTGCAGCTGCAAGCAGAGCGTCGTGGCGGGATCTACGTGTGAAGCGGAGTACATGGCAGCCTCGTAGGCAGCACATGAAGCGATTTGGGTGAAGGAGTTCATCACCGACCTAGGAGTCATACCCAATGCGTCGGGGCCGATCAAACTCTTCTGTGACAACACTGGAGCTATTGCCCTCGCAAAGGAGCCCAGGTTTCACAAGAAGACCAGGCACATCAAGCGTCGTTTCAACTCCATCTGTGAAAATGTTCAAGATGGAGACATAGAGATTTGCAAAGTGCACACGGATCTGAATGTCGCAGATCCGCTGACTAAACCTCTCTCGCGTGCAAAACATGATCAACACCAGAACTCTATGGGTGTTCGATTCATCACAATGTAACTAGATTGGTGACTCTAGTGCAAGTGGGAGACTGTTGGAAATATGCCCTAGAGGCAATAATAAAAGTATTATTATATTTCATTGTTCATGATAATTGTCTTTTATTCATGCTATAACTGTATTATCCGGAAATCGTAATACACGTGTGAATACTTAGACCACACAATGTCCCTGGTAAGCCTCTAGTTGACCAGCTCGTTGTGATCAACAGATAGTCATGGTTTCCTGACTATGGACATTGGATGTCATTGATAACAGGATCACATCATTAGGAGAATGATGTGATGGACAAGACCCAATTCTAAGCATAGCATAAAAGATCGTGTAGTTCGTTTTGCTAGAGCTTTGCAAGTGTCAAGTATCTCTTCCTTCGACCATGAGATCGTGTAACTCCCGGATACCGTAAGAATGCCTTGGGTGTACCAAACGTCACAACGTAACTGGGTGACTATAAAGGTACATTACAGGTATCTCCGAAAGTAGCTGTTGGGTTGACACGGATCGAGACTGGGATTTGTCACTCCGTATGACGGAGAGGTATCTCTGGGCCCACTCGGTAATGCATCATCATATTGAGCTCAATGTGACCAAGGTGTTGGACACGGGATCATGCATTACGGTACGAGTAAAGTGACTTGCCGGTAACGAGACTGAACAAGGTATTGGGATACCGACGATCGAGTCTCGGGAAAGTAACGTACCGATTGACAAAGGGAATTGCATACAGGGTTTGATCGAATCCTCGACATAGTGGTTCATCCGATGACAACATCGAGGAGCATGTGGGAGCCATCATGGGTATCCAGATCCCGCTGATGGTTATTGACTGAGAGAGTCTCGGTCATGTCTGCATGTCTCATCAAAGCGTTTGGATTTATGCAGACTTATGGAGAAGCCTGCGTTTACAAGAAAGTGAGTGGGAGCTCTGTAGCATTTCTCATATTATATGTAGATGACATACTCCTGATGGGAAATAATATAGAATTTCTGGACAGCATTAAGGCCTACTTGAATAAGTGTTTTTCAATGAAGGACCTTGGAGAAGCTGCTTATATATTAGGCATCAAGATCTATAGAGATAGATCGAGACGCCTCATAGGTCTTTCACAAAGTACATACCTTGATAAGATTTTGAAGAGATTCAGAATGGATCAGTCCAAGAAGGGGTTCTTGCCTATGTTACAAGGTATGAGACTGAGCTCAGCTCAGTCACCGACCACGACAAAAGATAAAGAAGAGATGAGTGTCATCCCCTATGCTTCAGCCATAGGATCTATTATGTATGCCATGCTGTGTACCAGACCCGATGTAAACCTTGCCGTAAGTTTGGTAGCAAGATACCAAAGTAATCCCGGCAAGGAACACTGGACAGCGGTCAAGAATATCCTGAAGTACCTGAAAAGGACAAAGGACATGTTTCTCGTTTATGGAGGAGACGAAGAGCTCGTCGTAAAGGGTTACGTCGACGCTAGCTTCGACTCAGATCCGGATGACTCTAAGTCACAAACCGGATACGTGTATATGTTGAATGGTGGAGCAGTAAGCTGGTGCAGCTGCAAGCAGAGCGTCGTGGCGGGATCTACGTGTGAAGCGGAGTACATGGCAGCCTCGGAGGCAGCACATGAAGCGATTTGGGTGAAGGAGTTCATCACCAACCTAGGAGTCATACCCAATGCGTCGGGGCCGATCAAACTCTTCTGTGACAACACTGGAGCTATTGCCCTCGCAAAGGAGCCCAGGTTTCACAAGAAGACCAGGCACATCAAGCGTCGTTTCAACTCCATCCGTGAAAATGTTCAAGATGGAGACATAGAGATTTGCAAAGTGCACACGGATCTGAATGTCGCAGATCCGCTGACTAAACCTCTCTCGCGTGCAAAACATGATCAACACCAGATCTCTATGGGTGTTCGATTCATCACAATGTAACTAGATTGGTGACTCTAGTGCAAGTGGGAGACTGTTGGAAATATGCCCTAGAGGCAATAATAAAAGTATTATTATATTTCATTGTTCATGATAATTGTCTTTTATTCATGCTATAACTGTATTATCCGGAAATCGTAATACACGTGTGAATACTTAGACCACACTATGTCCCTGGTAAGCCTCTAGTTGACCAGCTCGTTGTGATCAACAGATAGTCATGGTTTCCTGACTATGGACATTGGATGTCGTTGATAACGGGATCACATCATTAGGAGAATGATGTGATGGACAAGACCCAATCCTAAGCATAGCATAATAGATCGTGTAGTTCGTTTTGCTAGAGCTTTGCAAGTGTCAAGTATCTCTTCCTTCGACCATGAGATCGTGTAACTCCTGGATACCGTAAGAGTGCCTTGGGTGTATCAAACGTCACAACATAACTGGGTGACTATAAAGGTGCATTACAGGTATCTCCGAAAGTAGCTGTTGGGTTGACACGGATCGAGACTGGGATTTGTCACTCCGTATGACGGAGAGGTATCTCTGGGCCCACTCGGTAATGCATCATCATATTGAGCTCAATGTGACCAAGGTGTTGGACACGGGATCATGCATTACGGTACGAGTAAAGTGACTTGCCGGTAACGAGACTGAACAAGGTATTGGGATACCGACGATCGAGTCTCGGGCAAGTAACGTACCGATTGACAAAGGGAATTGCATACAGGGTTTGATCGAATCCTCGACATCGTGGTTCATCCGATGACAACATCGAGGAGCATGTGGGAGCCATCATGGGTATCCAGATCCCGCTGATGGTTATTGACTGAGAGCGTCTCGGTCATGTCTGCATGTCTCCCGAACCCGTAGGGTCTACACACTTAAGGTTCGGTGACGCTAGGGTTATGAAGATATGGATATGCCGAAACCCGAATGTTGTTCGGAGTCCCGGATGAGATCCCGGACGTCACGAGGAGTTCCGGAATGGTCCGGAGGTAAAGAATTATATATAGGAAGTGCTATTTCGGGCATCGGGACAAGTTTCGGGGTTATCGGTATTGTACCGGGACCACCGGAAGGGTCCCGGGGGTCCACCGGGTGGGGCCACCTGTCCCGGGGGGCCACATGGGCTGTAGGGGGTGCGCCTTGGCCATCATGGGCCAAGGGCACCAGCCCCTATAGGCCCATGCGCCTAGGGTTTCCCCCTAGGAGGAGTCCTAGTGGTGGAAGGCACCCCTAGGTGCCTTGGGGGGGAGGGAAACCTCCCCTAGGCCGCCGCCCCCCTAGTAGATCTCATCTACTAGGGCCGGCGCCCCCCCTTGGCACCCCTATATATAGTGGGGGAGAGGAGGTACTTCATACACCAGCCCCTGGCGCCTCCACCTCCCCCCGTTACGTCTCTCCCTCGTAGTCTCGGCGAAGCCCTGCTGCTGTGACGCCCTGCATCCACCACCACGCCGTCGTGCTGCTGGATCTTCATCAACCTCTCCTTCCCCCTTGCTGGATCAAGAAGGAGGAGACGTCTCCCGTCCCGTACGTGTGTTGAACGCGGAGGTGCCGTCCGTTCGGCGCTGGTCATCGGTGATTTGGATCACGTCGAGTACGACTACATCATCACCTTGCAAGCTTCCGCACGCGATCTACAAGTGGTATGTAGATGCAAACTCTCTCCCTAGACTCGTTGCTTAGATGAACTCATAGATGGATCTTGGTGAAACCGTAGGAAAAATTTTAATTTTCTGCAACGTTCCCCAACACACGCGTGGGCTGGCCAGGCCCACGGGAGACAAGCCGACCGAGACGGGGCCCGCACACGAGGCGGCCTGCCGCACACCTGAGCGGACGGGCGCAGCGGACGCCACGCGCAGCTCTTCTGTTGGGTCGCCCGGTACGAGGTTGACGCCTGACACGAGAATGATTCCCTCTGCTGAGTTTGTTTTCTCGGATCTGGAGCGCCAGGGCGGCCAATCTTCTCTGTGTAATGTGCCTGGATCTTCTGTGGCACACCCTACTGCCTCAGGATCTGCTACTTCAGAGGCATGTGGTTCTGAAAATAATAATTCTGCTACTACAATTGTTGTATCTCAGGTGCCTCAGCGAATTACCAGGTCTCAATCCGGGATATCCAAGCCGAAGGAATACAAAGATGGCACCATAAGGTATGACAAACGCAAATATGCTTTTCTTACTAGTGTTGGTGAACCAGAAAGTCTTAGTGATGCATTAGCACATAAAGAGTGGAAAGAAGCTATGGATGGAGAATATCTAGCACTCATGAAAAATAAAACCTGGCACTTAGTTCCACCAGGGAAAGGTAAAAATGTGATTGATTGCAAATGGGTTTACAAGATCAAAAGAAAGGCAGATGGAAGCATAGACAGATACAAGGCTAGGCTAGTTGCAAAGGGTTTTAAGCAGAGATTTGGAATTGATTATGAGGATACATTCAGTCCTGTTATCAAGTCAGCTACCATCAGACTTGTACTGTCTATTGCTATTTCTAGAGGTTGGAGTTTACGACAGCTAGATGTACAGAACGCGTTTCTTCATGGTGTTCTTGAGGAAGAAGTGTTCATGCGGCAACCACCAGGATATGAAAACAAAAACATGCCACATCATATTTGCAAGCTAGATAAAGCCTTGTATGGATTAAAGCAGGCACCTAGAGCCTGGTACTCAAGGTTAAGTACTCAGTTACAACAACTTGGGTTTACTCCATCAAAGGCAGATACCTCACTATTCTTCTATAACAAAGGCAGTATAACAATATTTGTTCTTGTTTATGTTGATGATATTATTGTTGCTAGTTCCAATCCAGATGCCACTACAAGTCTTCTTCATGATCTTAATATGGAGTTTGCATTGAAGGATTTGGGCAATCTTCACTATTTTCTTGGTATTGAAGTAAAACAGGTGAAAGATGGAATACTTCTGACACAAGAAAAATATACTGCTGATATTATAAAGAGGATTGGACTTGAGTACTGCAAGCCGGTAAGTACACCACTCTCAACTTCAGAAAAACTTTCAGTTGAGGGAGGAGAGGTACTTGGTCCAGAGGATGCAACAAATTACAGAAGCATTGTTGGCGCGCTTCAGTATTTGACTTTAACCCGTCCAGATATTTCATATTCAGTGAACAAGGTATGTCAGTATTTGCATGCTCCTAGTACAGTTCATTGGACAGCTGTTAAGCGAATTGTGAGGTATCTCAAGTACACAATGGGGCTTGGAGTTAAGATTACTAAGTCACCATCTATGCTAGTGAGTGCATATTCTGATGCAGACTGGGCAGGATGTGTTGATGACAGAAGGTCCACAGGTGGATTTGCTGTATTCTTGGGATCAAATCTTATATCATGGAGTGCAAGGAAGCAGGCTACTGTCTCTAGATCCAGTACTGAAGCAGAGTATAAAGCACTGGCAAATGCAACTGCTGAAGTTATGTGGATACAGACTTTGTTATGTGAACTTGGGATAAAAGTTCCACAAGCTGCAAGGTTATGGTGTGACAACATTGGTGCAACCTATCTTTCAGCAAATCATGTTTTCCATGCACGAACAAAACATATAGAGGTTGATTTCCATTTTGTCAGAGAACGAGTGGCCCGGAAGCTACTTGACATTAGGTTTATTCCAACGGGAGATCAACTTGCTGATGGGTTTACTAAGCCACTGTCCACGAGGAGGATGAATGAGTTCATATACAATCTAAATCTTGACAGAGTTTCATAGGTCGGTTTAGATTGAGGGAGGATGTTAGATAAAGAGTAGAGTTATATTTGTATTCAAACTTCTATCTCTTCTCCCTCTCGTGTATTCTTCTGTCTCTCTCTCTCTCGTAACTCTGGAGAGTCCTAGCGATCTCCCAAACTTGTAACCCACGACACATTATCAATATATACAGCGGCCCGAGATCAAAGGGTTCAACGCTTCCTCCAATCTTTACAGGAACATCATGTAATTTGATATATGTTTGATCGTTTTCTCAAGTTCTTTGGGCTCTGCTCCTGTTTCCCTGGGACAGCATGAGAGGAAGAAGATGTCTGTGGCGATGTGCCAGATGACGATAGCCTCTTGAAGCTCAGGAGGATAGTCTGACGACTGATCCATAGGATCTTCCAAGTCTGTCGTGGTATCAAGGAATAACATTTCGTGTATGTTGCTGAACACCAGCTCTTTGACATGTTTTGGAATCTCAAGGCCCCTTGAGTAGTCTTCCAATGGAAAGCCACTCGACCTCGACTGGCCTCCTGATACAACAGTGCACTGGCCCAACAAGTTGTGCTACCCAATGTCCCCCTCCTGTAGCTTTTGGGCGCCTTGGCACAGTGATGTGTCCGCAGCAATACGTAGCTGATAACTTCATCTTCTGTATTCATGCCCTCTTTTGTGTGGAGGCCAAACAACAGGAGCGCCGTGGCGGTGAGGGGCGGCGAGACCACACTGAGGGCATAGCCGTGCCAGGTGTGAATCACGGCTGCCTTGGTGTAGAGGATTCTCCGTGATGACCCACAATAGGGTCGTGAGCTCCGCGGCCTTCAGTGAGGTGAAAAAACTGCGTGTGGTCTTTCACTATAAATCAACATTCACACGCATCACATCTGCTAATAAAGCAGATCAAGGATAGCCAGGAAACGACGACCAATACAGAGATACATGAGTACAACTACAAATTTAGAGATTTTTTTTCTTGACAAAGGATGAATTTTATTGACTTAAAATGAAGCATCAAGAGAATATACACAATGAGCACACCCGGCCTCTGCATAGCTAGGATGCACACAGCCAACATCAACGCACGCACACAAGTCCGCAACATAAAATCGCAAAGTCATATAAGACCAAAGTTATAAGTAGACGAGCAAAAAAAAAGAATAGAGTGATTAGATCCACAATCGGCAAACTACATCAATGACTATATCCGCACCAACCATCTGATGACACCACACAAATGACGAGGTTCTTCAACAGCAACGCCTTCATGAATGGAGCGGTGCTCAATCGCCGCCGTTGCCGGATCCAACCACTTAAGGTCAGCATCTAGGTTTTCACCTTCAAAAACCAGTCCGACCATATCCAAGCAATGCCTTCAACAAGGTCACGACGTAAAACCATCGCCATTGCCAGGCATAACCAACTCGGGTCACCTAGGCTTTTCGCCCCGGAGCTCGAGACCGGGTGCTCAAGAAGCACCACCATCAAATCAGTCTTGTGTTGTCGCCATCACTTTTGCACGATCCCACCAGCTACATGCGATGTGTGACCACCACCACTGCACCACCATTCCTCCGCATCAAGTCATCGTCCATAGTTTGCATCTCACCGCCGAAGTCAACCACCGGATCTGGAGTGAGAAACCCTCACGAAGACCTTTCAGTGGCTACCACAATCCACAGCGAGGCCGCTACAGAAATGAGATGTACGATACCGGATCCAGCCGATAGCACGGCGTTGGATCTCGGCGTAGCAGCCACACCAACGGCGGCCGCATCCCATCGAGGGCGCCCCACCTCCATGACTGGCTAGCCGGCTTGACAACCACCGTGGGAGGCGGGGTTCGAATCTGGCACATCTGGGTGTGCATCCAGATCCAGCCGACCTCCTCTGGCCACGTCAGATCTGGACGTGAACAATGCAGAAAGGCATGTCCATCCGCCGTCGCGGTCGATAAGACCTAGCACGCATGTAAAGCTAGCCATCAATCAAGCACACATGCAGCTTGATTGATTTGCTGCCTAGCAACACGCACGTGAGCACGTTGAGGATCAAATCAAACTAGGTGTGTCCAGATCCAATCTCGTTGTGACGTCACGATCCCAGGAAAAATAGCCATAAGTAGGGACCCCGCCGCCGCCGTCAGCCACACTAGCTTCGCCGGCGGCGTCCTCCAGTGACGGCGGGAGGGAAAGACGGGAGGAGAGGGGGTTAGGCAGGGGGAACGGCGACGCCGCCTGTGTCCCTAGGCAGAGCGACGCGGGGGCAGAAAAATCCTCAGGATGTACTTGCAAGGTCACAAATTCAGAGATATATGAGTGCAACCACCAAACCAGAGATAAAATACCAAACCAGAAATAAAACAGAGGTGCATGAGTACAACTAGAGGCCGAAGGAGAGTAGAGTACAGGGGAGCTGGTGAGATGAAAGGCAGAGTTTATCGCATAGGAAGATACATGGTATTTGTCAACGGAGAAGAAGTGACTTGAGTTGCTTTTTGACGACATTGTTCTTTGTGTGTTCCGTGATGATCCATACGAGGGTCGTGAGCACGCCGCCGCCGCCGCTGGCATGAGAGTCCCAGCTGCACCTGATGGATGCAATTCCGTGATGATCCATATGTGGGGCTGCTGGCATCATGCAAACACGAGCAAACGCACTGTCAGCAGCCCCACATCTACCTGTGCTGCTGACACGGGGTCCCAGCTACAAGCAGAACAAGGGCTCGTCCGAGTCATGCAAGCATGGCCAATCCACGCTTCACGGGAGTTGACTGGGTGAACGCTTGCACAAGAGCTACTTAAGTCATAGCGGTGTGTATGTGTTGAGGTATACTACATCTTTTAACATCAAGGAAACTGGCGTTGGCGTTGCCCAACTGTACCTGGCCTCCTTTCGTATCCTACTACTCCCTCCGTTCCAAATTACTCGTCGTGCTTTTAGTTCAAATTTAAACTAAAAGCACGACGAGTAATTTGGAACGGAGGGAGTAGATCGGAGGTTCATGCCAATCATCTAATACAGTGGGTGTCCGCTGAATCCTTAGGCAGTTCCTTACGGGCTGTGCCTGTTTCCTGCCGTGCACTGGTCGAAGGTGCCTGCCCACCTCCTGTAGCTTTTGGGCTCCTTTCATCCTTTGGACATGCACATGTCCACAACCACAAGGAGAGCCGAGAAAGACACAGAGACACCACAAACCTACGGAGCTTCTCCCATATCTTCCGGCACCAAAATTCATGCTTCAATCAATTGTGTGGAATAATTTTGAAGCATGTATGTGTCCATCCTGATGCTAGCGCTCTGAACAGCCATCTCACATCCAGGAGGAGGGTCGTAACCAGCAATATGTAACTGATAACTTCATCCTTTGTATTCATGCTCACTTTGCAGTGGAGTCGATATTAGTATTTGCTTGGTTTTCGCGAGCCATGAGGTGCATGATTCAATTGGAGTTGTACGGCAAGTGCAGCTGTGGATGATCTTCTCCATAGCTAGTGTGTAGGTAGAACATGTCAATTTTTGATAATCCGATGGCAATGTCCTGATGTAGTAGCCGGACGGTGTTTGTTGCATCGTATATGTAGTTGCATGACTTTGTATGGATTTGACGTATACTAATTGAGGTGTCCGATTGTGAGAAGAAAATTTTAAGGTGTGACCGGTCAATGCCCGCGGATATGCGCCCAGACCTGTCCGTTGAGGGTTCGGATTTGCCAAGTCCGACTGTAGATGGTCTTAGGCATCCTTCAGTGTAGCAACCAGATTCCCTAGTGAGAGGAGAAAGAGTAAAGCAAGCATATTCATACAAAAGAACATGTGAACCCGGTTAAGACAAGATAATATCGGATCCAGTGATCTCCTGGATTGATATCCCAACTCATTCACTGGCGTGATTGATCAAATTGACCAAAACCTGCGAGTATCAGAAGCATCAAGCACATCCATGTGTGTGTCCTGAATATTACAGTTGTCCATCAAACGGCAGCATCCTTAAATTATACTTATAGTACCAAGTACCAACCATAGATTTTCTATCGCCAAGCAGATATGGTATTAACCATAGATTTTCATCACCAACCAGCTGGTCGCACGATGAACTCAGTTGGATGAGGTCGCCGCCAGCTGAGCACCATGGCCGTAGGGCCACGGGCAGGCGACACATATTGTGCCCAGATAGGTATCAGCCAGGAAGTCCAAGGCGTAGGTGTTGTTTTCCAGCAGACGGCCATGGCCAACGACCATGCCGCCCTTGGTTATAGTGACACCCTGCTCGCTCGTCGTGCTGTAGCATCCCAGTCGGGCGAGATGCCCACCTGAGATCAAATCTGGTGCTCCTGGAATGTACCTTACACCGGAGACACTCACGTCCCCAACCACCCTACCACAATGGTGGGACGACATTGTCTGTCCATTGGCTACAATGACGTTAACAGGAGAAGCAGCGTGTATGCCCTGAAGGTTGGCCAAGTTACCCGTCACAGAAAAACTGGCCCCAGTGTCAAAGAGCCACTCTGTGGTATGGCTTTGAGCAACAGCTTGATCGCAAATCGACATAAAATTGTAGAACTGTCTTGCATTCTTGCGGAGACGCTTCTGATGGCTCACGTAACAAACCGCGCCTGCAGTTGTGTGCACTATTATCACAAGGGATCCCTTATCACAAAGACGATAATATAATTGCAAACACTGGAGCTGCGCACAAAACTATCCAAGTCTCACCTCTGATGTTTTTCTGCGGACGTGGAGCAATTATCTTAAAAACACCACCCTCTCCCACGGGGTCTGAGGGCGTGTTTAGTTCGAAGCAGGTATCCACTTCTCCCCACCACTCCATGTCGTCACTGGGAAGCAACGAAAAAGACTTTTGACTCTCTCCTCAAACTTATAGTTTTTGGATATTTTTTTAATTAGGATGCGCGTAGACCCAGGTTCGTTTGGGTATTTTCGCAAAATATCCCAATAATTAGCACACCATATAGATTTTCAAGAATGATTGAATCAAAGAAGCAGGGTGCAGAATAGACGAACCAATTCATAGCGATTCATTGAATATTTACTTTGCGTTGAGAAACAACTATAGAATTAAGTGAACTAAATATCAGACAAACTATATAAATAAAAAGGTTAAAAGGGAAAGGAGAGCTTTAGCTGACTACATAGTTTTGATAATACCACATTCTCTTCAATGTGATCCTGATTGGAGAATACCACATTTTTAACTAAAATAGTTTTGATAATTCTCAGTCTATTCAATGTTGAGATATGTGCAGAATTCTTTTTTGAATGATAACAGCAAGTACTACATTTATTGTGCGCTGGACGAACTAATACATTTCCCCCCGAAAATGGAACTAATACATACAGAACTGTAGACAGTTTTTAGATATGTATGATCAAATTTGTAAAGTTGTTAGAGAAATAAGATTTCTCAATTGAGTGAGATGATACCACATTTTTTGCAAACAAAATAGCACTAAACGGAGAACATCTTTTCAATCGCAAAGTTCCTTCCTAGCTCGGCCTCCACGGTACTCCCTCCGTTCCTAATTGTAGTGCGCATAGTTTTTCACGGAAATTCCGCAATGTAGTGCGTACTTCTAGCTGCGAGCGGTTTTGGACGAAAACACCCTCCCACCGAGCAGCGCAGGCTCCACCGCATCGTCTCTCTCCCTTATCTCTTCTCGCAGCTTTCCCCCCACCTCGACCTCCTGTAGTATGAACGCGGAGGGCCAGCTCCAGCTCGGGCGAGCCCACACAGGGTCGGCGGCGCAAAGCAGGGCCACCAGCCGCAGGAGCTCGGCGAGCGCGCGGAGCTCGTCATGGAGCCGTCGACGAGGCTGGGGCGCTGGGCGAGTTTCTTGGACATGCATAGAGGGGCAGCACGCCGGGGTCGCGGTGGCTGCGGCTCACAAGAACCAGAGCCCAGAGGCGCCGCCGATGCTGTTGTTCGAGGATGGGAGAGTGCGACTCCGCGCCCACGGCCGGTATCTCCGCGTCTGCCATAGCCGATGTCTTCGCGGCCACCACGTGCAAGAACGGCGTATCCGCGTCGAGCGCGTACATGGCCGGCAGCGACGCCGCTGCTCGAGGATGGGAGTGCGCCTCCGCGCCCACAGCCGGTGTCCCCGCATCCGCAACGACCGACGTCTTTCCGTCCATGGCCGGCGGCGGCACGTCCTGGGCCCGCATCCCTGGCCGGTGTCGTCTTCGTGTCCCCGTGTCCATGGACGGCGGCGCAGAGCAGGTTCACCAGCAGCGGGAGCATGCGCAACTGCGCACCGCATCCTGGCGGCAGCGGGAATCGACTGGCGGCGGCGGGATTGGACCAGCGGCAAGGAAGGTGTTGTCGCCACTCCGAGAACGCCGCCGTTCTTGCAGATGGTGGCAGCACGCCGGCGTTGGCTTCTTGTGTGGCAGCGGCAGCGGCTTAAAGGAGCCAGAAGAGCCATCCACGCCCACCGCGTCCAGCGTCCATGGCCAGCGTCCCCGTATCCTTGGTCAGCATCCCGCTTCCCTGGCCGGTTTTTTGCTGGCCGTAGACGCTCGCGTCGGACAGACATACCAGTGTACTAGTACTGCTAGGAGGGACAAACCATGGAGGAGCGAGGGCTTTTTGGTCCAAAAATAAACGCCAGCACACACATTGGTACCTGCGCTGAAATCTATGCGCACTAGATTGAGGAACGGAGGGAGTACCTCTTATCTACACCATTCGTTTTGCTTTGGGATTTGTGCAGGAAAACACCGTCACAAGCATACAGCTGTTTGATGCAGTGTCATTTGCAGGCGTTGTCATGTCCGTTGCAGGCGCTGTCCTGTCCAGCAAACAATAATCAAAAGCAAGCTAGGCCTGTATGCTAGTCTCCTCGTGGCTCAGTGGGCGTTCAAAGCTGGTCAAGAATTCACAGGCTCACATGCAACAGTTGCTCTTATGCAGCAGCTTTGCACTGTACATGACATTGTTTACTCTCTCTCTCTTTTCGAACTTTCACCGATGAACATGCAACACATGCAGCCAAAATGTGATAGGAGAGACAAGAGAATGGGTCCATGCAGAATTCTTTGTCCAACCGGGAGAGAGGCCGGGAGAGAGAGGGGTTTGCATGGAGAATCTTTTATCTCCACCCCTTTGTCCCATGTGCATTGAGTACTAGTAATTTCTTATTCAAGGAAATGACATTTAGGATATTTATTTGATATTTTTAGAGAGCAGACTTTACTGAAAGAGAGAAGAAAGAGAGAGAGAGTTGCATGTAAAGTTTATGAGAGAAAGATGCGCTGCATGCAGAAAAGAGAGAGAGAGGGGTCTGCACTACATCTCAGTCTGACAGGAGATGGGCAAAAAGAACGTCACATCAGGTACAGTCCTTACTAGTCCTAGCGTAAGAGATTAAGATTTGAGGGCTGGCGCCGGTTGCTAATTTTTCATTGATGCACACATCCAGATGGAACTGAGCATAGAATGGATGGCTACGATAGCGGGTGCCACGTAGGACCAGCTACAAAAAACCGCGGCTACTCATTTTCAATTGTATGAACATATTTATGAAGTCGGGTAAGAAATAAGATTAAATTTCAGTTGGCTGAGAAGCAACAGAACCTAAACCTAACTAAATATCATCTAACCAACATACTCTTTGACTAATAAATCTACCACATGGATATGTATTAAGATAATGAAAATTTCCAACCGAAAAAACATTATGAAAATCTGTTGCCATGTTTGGACCACATCAGATTCATAAAACACTGAATAAACTTCAGTAAGACTCCTTTGAAATCCTGGCACTCCAAAATATTGCCAATTAATGCAGAAATCGGAAGAAAATTATATGTTATAATATTCATCTCCATTCATGAAGAATGTTGTAGAAAATTTTGTTATAACTACATTAACTCCTCTTTTTATTAGCAACCTTGGCAAATAAACGAATGCCATTCACATACTTCTCGAGAACGTGTGAATCAGTTGATTGCCAGACCACTTCACTATTAGTTTTTTTATTGCAATATAGTTATTAGGTTTTATTGCAATCTATTACCTCCGTCCCAAAATTCTTAACAGTAATTGATAATGACACACATCACACTTACACCACTATACCCATGGCAGAGGTTAGATCCAGACAAGAGGCTATTCAGATAAATTCGTAGTTTATCCTATGCCTCATGGACGACCATAGGGTGGTTTATCATTAAATTCACACACATATGATACATGACATATCAGTGCTCAACAAAGAACTGAACACAGTGGGGAGGCTGCACCACTACTGACCTTACGAGTGAGCCATGACTCAAGTAAGAAAAAAAAAGTCAGCCATGAATCACTTCCCTAGACTACTTCACTGTTTTCACTTCTTCTGTTTGCACTAATGGGAGACGGGTAAATACCACATTCATAAATAAAGGAGAGAAAAACGCTACCTTTCCTCGTACTCCATCATCGCATATGATATGTCGAAAGCCTCAATTAAACAACCTAGTTGAAGCAGCTTTTCGCGTGTCACGAGATCATGTCTTGTATATGGCGGATATTCGTTGAGAAACAGATCCACATATCTTTGAGTTGGCTGATACACACTGTTGACAGTATAGAATAATATTAGATTGCTATATTTGCCAAAATGTTAACTTCTGGAGATAATGTGTATCAACTAAAGGAAAATGTGTCATGCCACAAGCCCATGATAAGACATAATGGTTTCTTACATAAATAAAAAACCAGTTCGACGTGATGGGGCCAAGGGCATGCTCTCTCTCTCTCTCTCTCTCTCTCTCTCTCTCTCTCTCTCTCTCTCTCTCTCTCTCTCTCTCTCTCTCTTTCTCTCTCTGTGTGTGTGTGATATTAATTCAAATATAAACTAAATACCAAAATTCCAAAAAATAAAACTTTCAACCAGACAACCCCTAAGGATGTGGGGTGGCTGGTATCATTACAATGAGGTACATGCAGGCACACACATAAGTCTCTGCATAATCAATTTGGTCTACATTTATATTACATGAGGAGATATAATAGTAATCCTACCGACCTCTCCCCCTCCCCTCCCCCCGCGTCGCCTCCTCTGAGGCGACTCGGGGGGCAACCCTAGCGCCGCCGCCGCTTTCCCCCCTCTCCTCCCCTCCCTTCGCCGCCGCCTGAGGGCCTCCGAGGCGCGGGTGCTCGTCCCCAATGATGGTGGCGGCGGGGATCTGGCGCCTCTCCTCTCCGTTGGAGGGCCTTGGCTCCCCGGGGCGGTAGCCCCGGCTGGTGGGCGCGGTGTAGTCAGTGCGGCGGGCTGCGCCGGCGGGCTCTGGTGGGCAGCCTCCCACGGCCGCGCGGGCAGCATGGGGGCTGCGCTGTGGCGGCTCCTCGCAATCCGCCATGGCTCCATGTAGAAGCTCCGCCCTGCTCCGATTTATCCCGATCCGTGCCGGCGCCAGTCCTTGGCGGCTGTTGTGGTGTCCCATGTTGCCGGCCTGGCGGATCTGGCGTGCGGGTGAGGTTCTGGGGGAAACCCCTGGCTGGCGCGGCGGCCTCCCCAAAGTCGACGCCTTTGGCGCCGATCCCCTTCCTGGAGGCTTTGGGGTGGACCCTCTCCCTCTCGCCTCTTCCTCGAGCTATGGCGAAAACTTTTGTTCCCCTGTTCTGGGCATCGACGGCACCCTGGTGTCGTGCTCCTTCTTGAAGGCGGCGGCTGGGAACAACTCTTGGTGGCGGGGCTGGTGGTGGTGTGGTGGCGATGCGTGATGGCCTGGCCCTCTTGATGCATCCTGCTTGGTTTTACCGATGCAATCCAATACCTTCTTCGGCCTTCTACTTGGTGCTGCGCCTTCTTCCGACAGCTCACGCTCGGCGCTCTGTTCTACCACTGCCAGTTAAGGTGCTCGCTTGGTGGGTTGTCCGTGTTCGTGGGTTTGCTCCTCCTGTTCTCCTATGGCAGCTCAGTCCCCTTGTGTTGGCTCTTGTAGGAGCCACTTTGCTGGTCGCCGGTGCGGCACCCATCGAGCCTGGGTGGAAGGGTAGTGTCCCTTTGCGACGGCGGAGACAACTCAAGTTTTGCCCTTGCTTGCCGGTGGACGCAGCCGGAGCTCGATGCTTGCTCGGTGGTGCCCTCCTTCCGTGTCCTTAGGTGGCTAGTTGGTGTGGGCTTAGTGTTGGTCGTCGGCATCGCCGTTTAGTGCTTTGGCTCTTTGGCGTTGCCGGTGTGCTGTTCTACTTTGTGCCATGTACATTTCTTTCCGCTTTGTTTTTCTTTCGTTTCCTTTGTAATGTGGTGCTCCTATAATCCTGGCCGGTTGATGGCTTTTTTAATTCAAAGTCTGGCTAGGTTCGAGCTCTTCTCGAACTCGGCTGGCGCATTTTCTCTAAAAAAGAATATAATAGTAAGGCTATAACATTTCATATAACCAACTACTTTATGGCCAACTGGCCGCGTGTCCCACGCACTTGTGCTGGACTTGTCGTTAATTAGATTTGTTTTTGATACACATAACTATATATTATTATGTTTACTACAAAATAAAATATTCACAGCCGTATCACAAAGGAAGCAAATTGTTGATTATTGGCCGGTGCTTAGCACCTCACGTGCAAGAGTAGGCTTCCGCGTGGGGATAGGTGCATAGCCATGACTCAATAATTCTCTATTTTATTTTGAATTGAGTTGTTAGTATATGTAAAAATGATAGAAAGGCTACGACTCAATGTGTACATCAAAAGAATTGCTGTAGCATGCTAATGAGTCCTTCATATATTTTCTTAGGTGACCAGATTGGTGCATGCTACTCTAAGCACACCCTAACATCATATGTTTCCAATTGGCTTTGTACCAGAAAATACAAATAAATTCAGTATCTGAGAAGTGATTATCAACATGATAAGCAAAAAAAGGTTTCTTTTTACACCT
The DNA here is from genome assembly GCF_002162155.2 of Triticum dicoccoides. Taxonomy (NCBI): domain Eukaryota; kingdom Viridiplantae; phylum Streptophyta; class Magnoliopsida; order Poales; family Poaceae; genus Triticum; species Triticum dicoccoides. The sequence continues at coordinate 671,252,743 of NC_041381.1, forward strand.
CAACCATTATCAGTTTGCTATAGTTGACCACACCTACCGCATGGTCAGCAAAATAAGTATTTTAGCCACACCTATCATGCAGGTACCCTCTGTTTCAATATACTTCAAATGTTACAATATTAGTTTTGTCTTACGGTAAACTTTGCATAGGCTGAACACATTTATATTAAAAAAAATTATTTTCTACAATACCAAATAAACACAGGATGGAAATATATTTCTTGATGGATCTGATGATATTGGTTGGTATTGTGAATGTTCATTTTTTGAATAAACTTGATCAAACTTCACAAAGTTGATTTCATGAGATGAGTATTTTCAAATGGAGTGAGTGTCTGGAACCTTACAAGGAGTGCATTTCACGTTTGAGCACCCTTTGCTTTGTTTGTGCCTAAGCGCCAAAATTACTAGATTGTGTGGGAAAATATCACTATCCAATTAACTTTCTATCCTTTTTTTACCAATGTATTCTTTTGATAGTTTACCATGTTTAAAGCTTTTCTCGAATTGACACCTCAGACCACTTACCAATTCAATATGACTTCTTACTCAAACGCTATACTAATTGATGTCACGCTAGAACATATTGAGAACAATCATATATCACCCTAAATTATTGAGTGATGCTTGTCATGAAATTTGTAGAACAACAATCTAAATTATACACATTTTTCCGTTTAATTTGTGTTGCTTTAATAATCTGTAATAATCTCAGTCCCAATACCATCTTTTTTGTGGGAGCACTTCTAATACTTTCTTCTCCACAAAATCCCAAAACTAATATCTTCAGATGTTTTTAGTTTAGAATTATTGCAAATTCATTGGCTATAAAGAAAATAATTAATTTACTTCTCTCATCTTGAAAACCCACCCTGGGCAGACCAAGTTCCCTTGGTACACAACAACACACACATGTTTTAATTCATTGTCTTGCACTAATTCCAGAGGCAAAAAAACACGGCCACACTACCTAGAGCGAGTGATGGGCGAAACTCAAAGTTTTTCTTAAAACTCCGTATGAAACTGATCAGTACTATTTTCTATCAAATCCTTTTGTTTGGAAACTCTTCTTGCTAGTGATTGGTAACAATCAATCAAAAGTTCAAAACATGTCATTTCAATATCTACAGTTGTTTTGTCAAGATAGACATTCAAGCTTGAGGTGAGGTGAATTTGTCCTTCTTTCAAAGAGAGGAGTCCATATTATAACCTCTTACTGTCACGATTGTCGAGTTTACAATCCTGAACCTCAAAACCCGCTACTTTACAACCCCAAACTCTAAAATTCGGACAAATTTCAACCTTCCTTTCCTCACACCAGTTTTCTGACTTGGTTTGACTTGTTGACCACCTAGTCAGCTACCCCTTTAACTTATAGCCCCCTCTCTGTTCGTTTCCTACTCCCGACCGTTAGAGACCCAACCGTCGATCCTGCCCCCTTGTGCGCCACCACTCTCACCCCGACTCACCTCCACATAGCCGACACCGATGACTACGCCTCCCCACTGCCTCTCTC
>NC_041381.1:671254752-671261294 GCF_002162155.2 Triticum dicoccoides
CATCTAGCTGCCATAGGCCCTCTATATATCTATCTATCTATCTATCTATACTTTCCTTCCCTTCTCGAGCATCCAGCTGCCATAGGCCCTGCATCCAGTGGTTATCTCCTACAGCCAATGGCACCTCCAATGACGCCGGAGACCGGTGAAAGGACGTACCGCGCCGCCACAGCAAGGTACCCTATGTCATTCCCTGCACCTCCCCTTTCCCGCAGTTGTTGCCCTGACAACAACTATAGCAGCAATAGAGGAGGTGTCCAGGCAGGGGAGGGCATAGATGGCTGCCATTGTGCCCTGTTGCCGCCCTCCAGTCGTCGGCGGTGCAAGGGATATGGCTCTCGGGCCTGGGTACATCGGGTCAGGTGTAGGGCGGGTTGGGGGAGAAGAGACGGGGTGGAGGAGGTCTGGTTGCAAGGGGAGTAGGGGTGGCATATATGCCGGCACCGACGATCGTCGCCTGTGTCAGACATGGTGGAAGCAGGTCGGGGTGGGGGTGGCGTACAAGTAAGGATGCAATGGATTGGATATGGTGCTGGTACAATAATCTCATACCCATGTTTCTCATGGGCATACAATCCTACTCATACCCTATCCATCGGGTAAATACCCATGCTGATACCCTATGGGTATCCATCAGGAGGATTAACAAAACATAAAAGGATGGTGGCGTAATTGCTATTTCCATCTGTGCTGGAGGCGCTAACCACCGAGAGGTTTCTATGATTGGGGAATTGGTTATTGTGAGGAGGATGGGGTGGGGTATGAAGCCTACATACAAAGACTCGATAGCTTAGGGTTTATAACAAATTTTGTAAGGTAATCGGGTAGGGTGTGGGCATTACCCATGGGCACAAAATTGTACCCATACTCTACCCACTACTAATATACTCATGGGCACAAAAATGTGCTCATACCCTATCCACGCGGGTCGGTACCCATGCCCATGGGTAAAATTGAGATCCTTACATACGAGAGGAGAACGCCGATAGCTAAGGTGTGATGAGTGTCTCCGGTGGAAAATAGGGAGAGGGGCGCTGACTAGGCGGTCAACAAGTCAAAACCGGTCAAACAAGACCATGAACCTAGTTTGAGGGGAGGAGGGTTCAAATTTGTCTGGTTTTTAAGTTTGGAATTGTAAAGTAGACTGTTTTGAAGTTTAGGGTTATAAATTAGACAATCATGACAGTTCGAGGTTTTAATACAAACTTCTCTCTCTTTCAAAAGTCAACTAAACTTAGGAACACCTAGATGCTTCCGACAAACCCAGTCGAATCAGATCCGGATACGTAAATATACGATGATAGGAATGATTCGATTATCCCGAGGTAACCCAAATGACCTGGAGTGTTGATTAATTTGGGTGGGGGAAAAGAACGAGAAGCTAGGCAGCGGGGCAATCGGATGGACTTGCAACCATATATAGCAGCCGCTGCGAATCTGTAATCAACAGAGAGTACCTACCTGTCATCGGTGTTGATTTCTAGCTCCGTTTGAGCAGCCATGGTCGATCTCTAAACTCGGTCGTCGCCTGCGTTGGTCGTATGTATGTGGGGATGGCCGGATGGGTCTGAGATGAGGAGATACCGCTCCGGAGATGTTTTGCCCCGGCCGGTACGCGTGTGTAATAGGTGTAACAATTGCTCTTAGGTCCCTGTATGATCACGATGACACACTTCGCATCCACTATCTGTACGCGTGAAAATTAAGCACTAGTACATGTATAAAATATTGTGTATGATTGATAAATCCTATCCAGGACGACGACGACCGGTAAGATTATAATTTCTGACATTGCATGTACCATGGCATCGTAATGTCCGGTTCGTGGGACTGATAATCTATTTTTTACTCGAAGGATGGAAAGCAATTAAAAATAATGAATATAATCATGGCAGTACAATGAACACTAAAAATAAAAATTACATTCAAATCCGTAGACCACCTAGCGACGACTACAAGCACCGAAGCGAGCTGAAGGCGCGCCGCCGTCATCGCCTCTCCATCACCGGAGCCGGGCACAACTTGTTGTAGTAGACAGTCGGGAAATCGTCGTGCTAAGGCCCCATAGGACCAGCACCCCAGAACAGCAACCGCCGCCGATGAAAAATAACGTAGATCGGAAGAATCCAAACCGAAGACATATGAACGTGGACGAACAACGACGAGATCCGAGCAAATCCACCAAAGATAGATCTGCCGGAGACACACCTCCACACGCCCAACAATGATGCTAGACGCACCGCCGGAACGGGGACTAAGCGGGGAGACCTTTATTCCATCTTCAGGGAGCCGCCGCCGTCTCGCCTTTCTAAATAGGACACAAACCCTAACAAGATTGAAAAAAGGACTAAAAACGGAGCCCTCCCGCCGGCCCTTGCCAGGATCCACCGCGCCTCCATGGCCCTAGGGCCACCGGAGACGAGGCGGACCTGCGCTAACGTAGTCAAAATCCTTTATTTCAGGGGATTTCCCTTTTCTTTCCAAATGAATTTATGCTTAGTCTAAAATTGGTAAATACCAAATAATAATATATATATATATATATATATATATATATATATATATATATATTATTATTTGAAATATGTACCAGTTTCCTGAAACTAACAAATAGAGTTATAGCTTTGATTGACTTACTAGCTTACGGGAACGCTTTGAATCTCAACTTACTTTGAACGAGTGCTTTCCACATAGATTGCTGGAAAGAGGAGTGAGCCGGGGCAGAACTTGAAGCACGGGAGAGGCGCCGGCGAGAGGCACGAATCTTAACTTTCTTTCTTGGAGGAGGAGGAGGCAAAGCCCTTCCTACACCTTTAATTTAAAAACAGAAAATGCAACACATGTCACGTGGTAAAAAATAGTTAATATATTTATTTGTTCTTAGATTCAGAAGGAAAACACGGGGTTCTGCAAGGCACGTGCTAGGCGCCGGCTGACCGGTCGGCCAGTCCCTAGCATCCGCCCGATCTGGTTGCGCCAGACCGTCTGATCCACTTGCCTGCGGGCTTCGTCTTCCTCCTAGTGACATCTTACATACATGAAAAAAAATCCCCCGCCTCTACGCAGCGACTTCATCTTCGTGTGTGGCTCCGGCGAGGGTAATGGCCGCCGGCCGCCAGCCTCTCACACCCTTATGCCTTCAGTCCCTTCGCTGCTCACCGAATAACCCTTCCCTTGCTCGTCAACTTCAGTTGCAGCTATGCCGTTGACCGGTTGCAACTCCGCTGTCGATCGGTTGCAACTCCCGCCGTCACTCCATGGGATGCGCTGCTGCTGCCCCTCACCGTCAACGCTTGCTGTAAGAGATTGTGCGAACGACGGCCACCAGTCAACAACGTTGAATGGATGTAGGAAAAAATATCACCGATCGTAGTGAAAAACAAGAATGGTTGCAACAAAAAAAATCGTCTCACCACCGTTGCCGGGGCGCAGCTCTGCCATGATGGGTGTAGCAAAATCCGACGATGGTTGAAGCATTTTTATCTACGGTTGAAGCTTTCTGAGTGTGCATTGGCAGGTCCCAGATTGCCGTTCTCCGATGGAAGCTTTTCTCCACACCGATTTTATCTTTTTGAGGCGCGGGTTGTAGCTTAATCATTAGTTGGTTTCAGCTCCCTGGTTTGCGCAATGGCCCTCTCAGCTTCCTATCATCCCTTCTTTTGAAGCTTTTTTTCTCAATGATTGTAGCTTTATCAGGTGACGCTTGTTGCTCTATTGATCGCTGGTTGCAACCTTGTTACATACTTGTCCATGGTGTAGTAGCATGGGAATCTATCGTTGCAGCAAACGATGAGCACGATGATGCAACGACTCATCCATTTTTTGAGGGAAAGAGAGAAGTGGGGGTAGCCATGGCGAGGTCGAGGGGTAGCCATGGGGAGAATAAGGGGATAGCCATGTCGAGGTCGAGGGGTTAACCATGGAGAGAAGAAGGCGGTAACCATGGTGAGGTCGAGGGGTAGCGATGGAGAGGAGAAGGAGTCGCGTGTGGCTGTGGAAGAAGATGAGATCGCGGGGGAGGGGGGAGGCAGAGAAATGGCAGTGCGAGGGGCCACAGCGAGCACATGGAGGGGCATTGGATCGGGATGGATCGTACGCATCGCGCGCAACCGGCACTATTCTTCTGGCGGTCGGCCAGATACAATGATTATCCGTTCTGCAATCTATCTCGACACAAATAAAAAAAACAATGAGAAAGTCTGGTTCGTAGACCACCTACTACAAGCACTGGAGTGTCTTAAAGGCGCGCCGCTATCATCACCTCTACCTCATCGGAGCCGACCAAACCTTGTTGTAGTAGGTAGTCAGGAAGCTGTCATGCTAAGACCCCACATGAATGAACGCACCAAAGCAACAATCATTGTCGATGAAGAGAACCATTGATCGGATGGATCAAACAAGTAAACACATGAAACGAAGACTCGATCAAAACATATCCACTGAAGACCGGCATTGATGTAATCCCACGAGATCCAACGAACACACACCTCCACATGCCTTCCGACGGCGCTAGACGCGCCATCAGACATGGATCGAACATGGGAGATATTAGTCCTACTGAGGGACATCGCCGCTGCCACACAACCCCAAATAAGACGCTATACTTAACAAGAACGTGGACATGTCCCTCCCGCTGGGGAGAGGGGGAGTCCTTCACACCTTCACAACACAAAGACCATCGGAGGCGGGGTGGGAAGGCAGTGCACCAACAGGATGAAGAGGAACCTAATTGTCTAGGAGACTCTATGGGGAGGAGGAAGGACTACTGCTTAAAAATTCCTTAACATCACAACTTTGCTTCGCTTTTTTGGCTGATTTTTTCTTTGAAGGAGGTTGAAGGCACCTAGTGCTACTATGTTCAACCGGTTGCACCCATAAAAGGTCACAATTGGCACATAATAAGATTATATGACCACACACATAACTTGTTGTTAGACCACTATCCAAACCAGCTGAAGGACCACAGAAGGATCCACCTTATAGCCTTGAAGGTGACTCGCCAAAAACACAACCATTACAGAAGTTCAAAATTGACCAAAGGAAAACAAAATTTCTCACATGGATATGTGCCTTAAACTTACAATGAACCTCACCCAACCAGTTGCCAAACATGTCCACCATATACTAGTAGGTGGAGGCAGGTTCAAGGCTACATGGATCATACTCCAAAGGAGGGGAACAAGTACGCAAGAAGTAAAATGATGGTGAATTTATTCTTCTTGGTCACAAAAAAAACACCTTTTTATTTCCCCTGCCATCTACATTTTGCTAGCTTATCTTTCGTTAGAATGACCCCCGATACAGAAACTCATAAATATTTTGATCTTGATCGGAACCTTAGTTTTCCAGGTGCACTGGAGGTGGAAAACATGCACCGTATTAATAAGCTCAATGTACATGGATTTAACTGAGAGGACCACGCATGGACGTGGCTAAAGAACATAAACTTAGTTCTCATCAAGCCCTTGCCAAAGGGTGAATCCGACGATTGTGCCATACCTTGAGATAAAATCTTGGAGTGGAGGTACTTATTGAAGGAAATATGCCCTAGAGGCAATAATAAAGTTATTATTTATTTCCTCATATCATGATAAATGTTTATTATTCATGCTAGAATTGTATTAACCGGAAACATAATACATGTGTGAATACATAGACAAACATAGTGTCACTAGTATGCCTCTACTTGACTAGCTCGTTAATCAAGATGGTTAAGTTTCCTAACCATAGACATGAGTTGTCATTTGATTAATGGGATCACATCATTAGGAGAATGATGTGATTGACTTGACCCATTCCGTTAGCTTAGCACATGATCGTTTAGTTTGTAGCTATTGCTTTCTTCATGACTTATACATGTTCCTATGACTATGAGATTATGCAACTCCCGTTTATCGGAGGAACACTTTGTGTGCTACCAAACGTCACAACGTAACTGGGTGATTATAAAGGTGCTCTACAGGTGTCTCCGAAGGTACTTGTTGAGTTGGCGTATTTCAAGATTAGGATTTGTCACTCCGATTGTCGGAGAGGTATCTCTGGGCCCTCTCTGTAATGCACATCATTATAAGCCTTGCAAGCAATGTGACTAATGAGTTAGTTGCGGGATGATGCATTACGTAATGAGTAAAGGGACATGCCGGTAACGAGATTGAACTAGGTATTGAGATACCGACGATTGAATCTCGGGCAAGTAACATACCGATGACAAAGGGAACAACTTATGTTGTTATGCGGTTTGACCGATAAAGATCTTCGTAGAATATGTGGGAACCAATATGAGCATCCAGGTTCCCCTGTAGGTTATTGACCGGAGACGTGTCTCGGTCATGTCTACATAGTTCTCGAACCCGTAGGGTCCGCACGCTTAAAGTTTGGTGACGATCGGTATTATGAGTATTTGTGTTTTGATGTACCGAAGGTAGTTCGGAGTCCCGGATATGATCACGGACATGACACGGTGTCTCGAAATGGTCGAGACGTAAAGATCGGTATATTGGACGACTATATTCGGACACCGGAAGTGTTCTGAGTGGTTGAAA
>NC_041381.1:671261824-671305189 GCF_002162155.2 Triticum dicoccoides
CCCCTCCCCCTCTGGTCCAAATTGGACTAGGAGAGGGGGGACGGCGCCCCCCTTTTCTTCTCCCTCTCCCCCTTCCTTTCCCCCCTCCTAGTAGGAGTAGGAAAGAGGGGAGTCCTACTCCTACTAGGAGGAGGACTACTCCTCCTGGCGCGCCAACAAGGGCCGGCCAGCCTCCCCCTTGCTCCTTTATATACGGGGGCAGGGGGGCACCTCTAGACACACAAGTTGATCTATTGATCTCTCCCAGCCGTGTGCGGTGCCCCCCTCAACCATATTCCACCTCGATCATATCGTAGCGGTGCTTAGGCGAAGCCCTGCGTCGGTAGCAACATCATCATCGTCATCACACCGTCGTGCTGACGGAACTCTCCCATGAAGCTCTGCTGGATCGGAGTTCGCATGACGTCATCGAGCTGAACGTGTGCTGAAGACGTACGACTACATCAACCGCGTTGTGCTAACGCTTCTGATTTTGGTCTACGAGGGTACGTGGACAACACTCTCCCCTCTCCTTGCTATGCATCACCACGATCTTGCGTGTGCGTAGGATTTTCTTTGAAATTACTACGTTCCCAACAGTGGGATCCGAGCCTGGTTTTAAGCGTAGATGTTATATGCACGAGTAGAACACAAGTGAGTTTTGGGCGATACAAGTCAGACTGCTTACCAGCATGTCATACTTTGGTTCGGCGGTATTGTTGGATGAAGCGGCCCGGACCGACATTACGCGTATGCTTACGCGAGAATACTTCTACCGACGTGCTTTGCACACAGGTGGCTGGCGGATGTCAGTTTCTCCAACTTTAGTTGAACCAAGTGTGGCTACGCCCGGTCCTTGAGAAGGTTAAAACAACACTAACTTGACAAACTATCGTTGTGGTTTTGATGCGTAGGTAAGAACGGTTCTTGCTAAGCCCGTAGCAGCCATGTAAAACTTGAAACAACTAAGTAGAGGACGTCTAACTTGTTTTTGCAGGGCATGTTGTGATGTGACATGGTCAAGACATGATGTTATATTTTATTGTATGAGATGATCATGTTTTGTAACCGAGTTATCGGCAACTGGCAGGAGCCATATGGTTGTCGCTTTATTGTATGCGATGCAATCGCCCTGTAATGCCTTACTTTATCAAACGGTAGCGATAGTTGTAAGAAGCAATAGTTGGCGAGACGACAACGATATTACGATGGAGATCAAGGTGTCGCGCTGGTGACGATGGTGATCATGACGATGCTTCAGAGATGGAGATCACAAGCACAAGATGATGATGGCCATATCATATCACTTATATTGATTGCATGTGATGTTTATCCTTTACGCATCTTATTTTGCTTTGATTGATGGTAGCATTATAAGACGATCTCTCACTAAATTTCAAGACAAAAGTGTTCTCCCTGAGTATGCACCGTTGCCAAAGTTCGTCGTGCCGAGACACCACGTGATGATCGGGTGTGATAAGCTCTACGTTCATCTGCAACGGGTGCAAGTCAGCTTTGCACACTCAGAATACTCGGTTAAACTTGATGAGCCTAGCATATGCAGATATGGCCTCGAAACACTGAGACCGAAAGGTCGAGCGTGAATCATATAGTAGATATGATCAACATAGTGATGTTCACCATTGAAAACTACTCCATCTCACGTGATGATCGGACATGGTTTAATTGATTTGGATCACATGATCACTTAGATGATTAGAGGGATGTCTATCTAGGTGGGAGTTCTTAAGTAATATGATTAATTGAACTTAAATTTATCATGAACTTAGTACCTAATAGTATTTTGCTTGTCTATGTTGTTGTAGATAGATGGCCCGTGTTGTTGTTCCGTTGAATTTTAATGCGTTCCTTGAGAAAATGAAGTTGAAAGATGATGGTAGCAATTACACGGACTGGGTCCGTAACTTGAGGATTATCCTCATTGCTACACAGAAGAATTACGTCCTGGAAGCACCGCTAGGTGTACTACCTGCGCTGGCAACTGCAGACATTGTGAATGCCTGGCAGTTACGTGTTGATGACTACTCGATAGTTCAGTGCACCATGCTTTATGGCTTAGAACCGGGACTTCAACGACGTTTTGAACGTCATGGAGCATATGAGATGTTCCATGAGTTGAAGTTAATACTTCAAGCAAATGCCCGGATTGAGAGATATGAAGTCTCCAATAAGTTCTACAGCTGCAAAATGGAGGAGAATAGTTCTGTCAGTGAACATATACTCAAAATGTCTGGGTATAACAATCACTTGATTCAACTGGGAGTTAATCTTCTGGATGATAGTGTCATTCACAGAATTCTTCAATCACTGCCACCAAGCTACAAGAGCTTCGTGATGAACTATAATATATATGCAAGGGATGGATAAGACAATTCCCGAGCTCTTCGCAATGCTAAAGGCTGCAGAGGTAGAAATCGAGAAGGAGCATCAAGTGTTGATGGTCAACAAGACCATCAGTTTCAAGAAAAAGGGTAAAGGGAAGAAGAAGGGGAACTTCAAGAAGAACGGCAAACAAGTTGTTGCACAAGAGAAGAAACCCAAGTCTGGACCTAAGCCTCAAACTGAGTGCTTCTACTGCAAGCAGACTGGTCACTGGAAGCGGAGCTGCCCCAAGTATTTGGCGGATAAGAAGGATGGCAAGGTGAACAAAGGTATATGTGATATACATGTTACTGATGTGTACCTTACTAGAGCTCGCAGTAGCACCTGGGTATTTGATACTGGTTCTATTGCTAATATTTGTAACTCGAAACGGGGACTACGGATTAAGTGAAGACTGGCTAAGGACGAGGTGATGATGCGCGTGGGAAATGGTTCCAAAGTCGATGTGATCGCTGTCGGCACGCTACCTCTACATCTACCTTCGGGATTAGTTTTAGACCTAAATAATTGTTATTTGGTGCCAGCGTTGAGCATGAACATTATATCTGGATCTTGTTTGATGCGAGATGGTTATTCATTTAAATCTGAGAATAATGGTTGTTCTATTTATATGAGTAATATCTTTTATGGCCATGCACCCTTGAAGAATGGTCTATTTTTGTTAAATCTCGATAGTAGTGATACACATATTCATAATGTTGAAGCCAAAAGATGCAGAGTTGATAATGATAGTGCAACTTATTTGTGGCACTGCCGTTTAGGTCATATTGGTGTAAAGCGCATGAAGAAACTCCATACTGATGGATTTTTGGAATCACTTGATTATGAATCACTTGGTACTTGCGAACCATGCCTTATGGGCAAGATGACTAAAACGTCGTTCTCCGGAACAATGGAGCGAGCAATAGATTTGTTGGAAATCATACATACTGATGTATGTGGTCCTATGAATACTGAGGCTCGCGGCGGGTATCGTTATTTTCTCACCTTAACAAATGATTTAAGCAGATATGGGTATATCTACTTAATGAAACATAAGTCTGAAACATTTGAAAAGTTCAAAGAATTTCAGAGTGAAGTGGAAAATCATCGTAACAAGAAAACAAAGTTTCTACAATCTGATCATGGAGGAGAATATTTGGGTTACGAGTTTGTTCTACATTTGAAATAATGCGGAATAGTTTCGTAACTCACGCCACTTGGAACACCACAGCTTAATGGTGTGTCCGAACGTCGTAATCGTACTTTACTAGATATGGTGCGATCTATGATGTATCTTACTGATTTACCGCTATCGTTTTGGGGTTATGCTTTAGAGACAGCTGCATTCACGTTAAATAGGGCACCATTAAAATCTGTTGAGACGACGCCTTATGAACTATGATTTGGCAAGAAACCACAGTTGTCGTTTCTTAAAGTTTGGGGCTGCGATGCTTATGTGAAAAAGCTTCAACCTGATAAGCTCGAACCCAAATCGGAGAAATGTGTCTTCATAGGATACCCAAAGGAAACTGTTGGGTACACCTTCTATCACAGATCCGAAGGCAAGACATTCATTGCTAAGAATGGATCCTTTCTAGAGAAGGAGTTTCTATCAAAAGAAGTGAGTGGGAGGAAAGTAGAACTTGATAAGGTAACTATACCTGCTCCCTTATTGGAAAGTAGTTCATCACAGAAATCTGTTTCTGTGACTCCTACACCAATTAGTGAGGAAGCTAATGATGATGATCATATAACTTCAAATCAAGTTACTACCAAACCTCGTAGGTCAACCATAGTAAGATCTGCACCAGAGTAGTATGGTAATCCTATTCTGGAAGTCATGTTACTTGACCAAGGCGAACCTACGAACTATGAAGAAGCGATGGTGAGCCCAGATTTCGCAAAATGGCTTGAGGCCATGAAATCTGAGATGGGATCCATGTATGAGAACAAAGTGTGGACTTTGGTTGACTTGCCCGATGATAGGCAAGCCATAGAGAATAAATGGATCTTCAAGAAGAAGACTGACACTGACGGTAATGTTACTGTCTATAAAGCTCGACTTGTTGCAAAAGGTTTTCAACAAGTTCAAGGAGTTGACTACGATGAGACTTTCTCACCCGTAGCGATGCTTAGTTCTGTCCGAATCATGTTCGCAATTGCCGCATTTTATGATTATAAAATTTGGCAAATGGATGTCAAAACTGCATTCCCGAATGGATTTCTGGAAGAATAGTTGTATATGATGCAACCGGAAGGTTTTATCGATCCAAAGGGAGCTGACAAAGTGTGCAAGCTCCAGCGATCCATTTATGGACTGGTGCAAGCCTGTCGGAGTTGGAACAAACATTTTGATAATGTGATCAAAGCATATGGTTTTATACAGACTTTTGGAGAAGCATGTATTTACAAGAAAGTGAGTGGGAGCTCTGTAGCATTTCTAATATTATATGTGGATGACATATTACTTATTGGAAATGATATAGATTGTCTGGATTGCATAAAAGGATACTTGAATAAAAGTTTTCCAATGAAAGACCTCGGTGAAGCTGCTTACATATTGGGCATCAAGATCTATAGAGATAGATCAAGACGCCTGATAGGACTTTCACAAAGCACATACCTTGACAAAGTTTTTGAAAAAGTTCAAAATGGATCAAGCAAAGAAAGGGTTCTTGCACTACAAAAAGAATACACTTCCGTGATGATACGTGTTTGTCACAGTGCATGTACATCCATGACGATTTTATGACAGAATCAAGATAGTCATACCTGTGCTGTCGTAGAAGTGTTCCATGACATTACCAAAATTATCATCACGGAAGTGTACACTTCCATGAAGATAAATCGCGCGTCACAGAAGTGCTTTCGTCAAGGGTGACCGACACGTGGCATCCACCGTAACGGAACACCGTTAAGCTATTGGGTCGGGTTTTGGATCCGATAACCCTTTAACAGCCTCGACCAATGGGGATTTTCCACGTGTAAAATCATCATTGGCTGGAGGAAACACGTGTCGGCTCATCGTTGGGACAGATGTCATCCACTCATTGGACAGAAGGCGCCTATGATATGTCGACACGTGGCACGGCCCAACAGAGGCCCTTTCCTGTGAAAAGGCCGCCCCATTTGACTTGGTCAAAAGGTGGCGGGCCGGCCCATGGAAAGCTTGTTAACAGCCTGTTCGCATATAGCCCATTTACAGCCCACTAACCCAAGGCCCGTTACGCCCTATCCGAATTAGGCCCAGTAGCATCATCTGGGCCATCCAATATAACTCCAGCCCGTTTTCACTTCTGGCCCATGTATGGCCCATGATGTCTTTCGGCCCATATGAGGCCCCATGTAACTCTTGGCCTATTAACGGCCCATGGTGAAACTGGCCCGTAATGAACAGTGTATCACTTTACACCCATTAATGGCCCGTGGTGAAACTGGCCCGTAATGAACAGTGTATCACTTTATATCCATTAACGACCCGTTATTCCATTGGAACGTTTCCATCCCATGTTATCTTTCGGCCTTCTCAGAGCCCATTTATTCTTGGGCTCATTTCCAGCATTCGTTTACTTACGGCCCGTTACTGTCATTTTCTACTTGTGGGCCAAATTCAGCCCGTGGTTACAGTCGGCCCGTTTGTGGTCCGTTAATACGTTGGGCCGTTTTCATAGCGTCATCAAACATGGCCTATTAATGATGGCCCATTATGGTCGGCCCATGAACGGACGATTCCAACTCTAGCCCGTTTACGGCCATAATGCGGCCTGTTATTGGCCCATGTTTGGCCAATCGATCATACGGCCCGTATAAGGCCCATTGATGATACGACCCGTAGAAGGCCCATTGTTTGTACGGCCCGTAGAAGGCCCATTGTTTCTACGGACCGTAGAAGGCCAACTGTTTCTATGGCCCGTAGAAGGCCCACTGTTTCTACGGCCCGTAGGAGGCCCAGTGTCTCTACAGTAAATATTAGCCCATGGTTATTGTGGCCTAGTTTTAAAAAATAGGTTATTGCAGCCACTAGCAAACCGCGGAAAAAGAACTGCACTGACAACAAGCAAACAAATAAACAAGACAACAAGGAAATAAATAAGCAAGCAACTTATGCTAGGCTATCACGGCTATTGCACATATTACATCCACTGGGCATCAAAGTTCGCCACCAGTGCAAATATAGGGAACAAAGCAGCATATAAATGCCGCAGCAGAACTAGTCTAGAACTGAAACCACTTCAGAAGAGTTCAAGAAACAATATCCTGGGTACCCATAATGCTGGCAAGATGCTTAGCAAGCTCATTAGCTTTCTCTTGTTTGGCGCTTAAATCCTCCAGTGCTTGCTGTTGCACAAGAAAGTAAGCATATGAATTCTGCAGGGACTTCCTCAGTCCTTCGGCTTCTTGCCGCAACACAGCTGACTGATGCCTTTCAGCTTGTAGCTGAGGCTGAAGAAGCCGAAGTGATTTAGGCAGCGAGTTCGAAGAGCTTGTGCCAGCGGTACTAGCCAGTAACTCGAACACTACATCAACGCAGGACTGTGGGGTTTTCTCACTGTCTACAAGATCGTTTTTATCACCTTTCTTGGAGACCAACAGGGTTGTCTCACTATCTTAAACCTTATCTGCATTACTTTCTCTACCATTGCATAGTGGGGTGCTCTTCTCCAATATTCTGTTTGCATACTGTCCTAGTTTTGTCATGGCAGATGTCCTCAGTGTCAGGACTTAGTCGTGAGGCCAACGCATCTATGTGGTAGCTTGAGAGGGGTTGAGCGGAATTGAGAGACGCAACAGAAGACAAGGATTTAGACAGCTTCGGGCCCCGGAAAACATCATCCGGTAACAACCCTACATGTTGTTTGAGGCTAGGTCTCATTATGATCACGAGGGATTCGCCGGTAAACCGGCTCCTTGTGTCTAGCCCTGGAGATTGTTTCTTCTTGCTTGTCGCTTGTCCCTCTTTGGGGAGCCCTGGCCCTCCTTATATATGTTGAAGGGGCGGGTTACATGTGGAGTCCTATTAGTATTAGGACTAGTCTATCTCTAATACAAACCGGATACAAGTCCAGGTCTTAACTCCTTGTAAGACAAATTTTCCTCACGCCTTTCCTCTTAAACCGGCCCACCATAGTTGAACCGGCCTTTTGTGCCTTGGGCCTTGTCATCCGTTTGTCCCGCCCGCCGGGTTACCAGTGTGTCGTCCAGTCCTAGCCGGGTCTCAAGTAAACCGCCAAGTCCGGCCGGGTTATAATTTCTGGCCAGTTTACGCCACGGGGTATATCCCCGACATTAGCCCCCAGTTTAATTTGGATTTATCCATGTTAAACTAATCCTGGAACATAAACACAAGAACGAACTTGACAGGTTGCACTCCGGGTTAAATATTCTTGTAAACCGGCATCTGATTATCCTTAAGTCCTTGTTATTTCCTTCTTCTAGAAAATCCGGGTCATTAAATCAGCTTCATAATCAATTTTGCTTGTAGAAAAATATTGTAAACAAAGAATCCATTAAACTCCGCCTTCAACGCGCTGACTTGACAAAAAAAATGGCCTTCAAATATTCAACTGATATCCGCCGGTTTGAAAATGTAGGACTTGCCGGTTTATCATTGTCAAAATTGCTGGGTTATAAAAACTGATAATTCCAGGTCATGATTGTTTCCAACACCGGTTCATGATTGTTGCCAATGCTGGTTCATGATTGTTGCCAACGCCGGTTTCATAATTATTGATGACGCCGGGTTATGATTGTTGTAGACACCGGGTCATAATGATTGGTGATGCCAGGTCAATATGGTTTGCTCAAAACTGAAAATTGGAAGATATTTCTCCCTTACATCCATATTACCTGTAGCCCCCAAGTCTTGAGCAGAACAAAGTGATAATTTGAGACTTATTTCCATATAATTACTGCCACTTTGAAGAAATCCATGTTGTTCATCGTAGTCAATAGAAAAAAATGAATACTCCATATATGTAACCCCAAGGGCCAGCTTAGTAAGAAAATACTGAACCGGGACTTGATATATACTTAAATGTTTGATAGGAGTAATTGGTAGCCTCCAAGGACCGGCTCGCTATGATATGATGAGTCGGGTCTTCAATAAGATGAGCAAAAGATGACTTTGCATTAGCCCCCAAGTGTCATGGTGCATGCTCGCAGCTACATGAGACTTGCATATTTTTATTATAATCTCAATTTAAATAATGTAGTCCCCAAGTGCCGGGTCATAAGCCTGCAGCGACTCGGGACTATTCCTTTCATTGTGGAATAAATCATATCCATCGATAAAATAATATCCATTGCACTAAAGCGACTTTGAAAACCTCAATAATATCGGTTATTAATAACCATAATAAAAATCCAGCCATGTTGGCTATTCAAGATAATATAATCCGGTATGAAAACCTTATTCATTCAATATCATAATGAAAATTCAGCCAAGTTTGGCTATTTGAATAATATAACCCAATGATTTATAAGCGCATGATTTCAATGGCGCAATCCAAATATATACTGTCGACTTATAATCCAAACCCATGCCGGGTTAACAAACACCGGATAATTTCTCATCATATACTGGCGACTTATCGTCTGAAAGCCAGGCCGGTTTAATAAACACCGAATAATTTCTCTTCATATACTGACGACTTATTGTCTTAAAGCCAGAGTTGTTTAATAAACACCGGATAATTTATAATCATGCTTTATTCAACCTGTTTCTGCATACAACAAGTTTAAAGTGTCCTGGCGGTTTACCGCCAGACGGGTCATAATGCCCAACATATAACCCGGGTTTATAACCAAGGACGCACTTAAGAATAATCAAAAATGAAATATATCATACCTGTGACATTGAATCACATCGTTGGTTTACCAACTTTTGTAGTAAGAGTGATAACCCAAATTTTGAGTACTGATAACTCCTTCCATATTGTGCTGGTTTATGATAAACCGTGCCGGGTTGTGATAAACACCGGTTAACCGTATATAATACTGGCGACTTGTAGTCAAAACCAGACCGGGTTGATAATCTCCGGATTATGACTGATCATATACTAAGAACTTATAGCTGAAAGTCAAGCCGGGTTGATGAACGCCGGTTTAAAAACATCACAAATCTTATCAAAAGAAAGAAAAACTTAGCAAAAGGCAAATAAAAACCGTTGTAGTCTAGGCTTTGAGTCGATCAAGAGGTGTGACTATGGTTCAGATACGACCAAGCCCCCATGTGACGTTGTGGCATTACGCCGATGAAGAGGTGTAGCTATGGTTCGGATACGACCAAGCCCCCAAGTGATGTTGTGGCATTGCACCGATCAAGAGGTGTAGCTATGGTTCGGATACGACCAAGCCCCCAAGTGATGCTGTGGCATTGCACTGATCAAGAGGTGTAGCTATGGTTCGGATACGACCAAGCCCCCAAGTGATGATGTGGCATTGCACCGATCAAGAGGTGTAGCTATGGTTCGGATACGACCAAGCCCCCAAGTGATCAATAATATGATAAGCCAATAAGGCATGATACCCATGTTTGAACCGCGCATCATGGCAGCAGGTCCTCTTCAACAACTTTTAACTTTTTGCAAGAGATAAATTCTTCTTGAACCGGGATTTTGAACCGGATATTGAGAGCATCGGAGCTTTATGGGAGACATCTTTCCTTCGAACCGGATCTTAAACCAGAATCTTCATTTTCAGCCGGAAATTTTCTGATGGCCTTTAAACTCGAACTTGCAAGAAGTTAATTCCTTTTTGAATCGGATATTGTTAAACCAGATTTGAGAGCTTTGTGGGAGAATAGATTTTCCTTGAACCGGATTGTAAACCGGATATTCAGAGCTTCAGTGAGACTGAATTCCCTTGAGCCGGGATTTTGTAACTGTCATATACTTTCTAAGCCGGAAATTTTCTGACGGCCTTTAAATTTTCATCAATATAACAGTAGCCTCTGGGACCGGGTTATCTTTCCCTCCATCGTCCTGGGGTTCTTAATTTTGCTGAAACTGGCAAGATTTGCTGAATCATGGCATCGTAGCCCCCGAGTCTCAAAGGTGACTCGAGGAGATGGCTTGAGACTCTCCATATTTGACCGTGATGTAAACCGGCATAACTTGTATGTCATTGGTGTTGATAGCACGATGTGAATCCACAGAAGGTTGAGGTGACTGCGACAGGTTACAAACGATCCCGCATGAGCCGTGTCAGCAACTCGGCCAATGGTTCGTTCCAACTGTTGATTTGAAGTTAACCAAACTATAGTGGCGGCGACTTGTGCGCCTGCTCATTGAGCCATCCAGTGCAGGCGGCGGTTGATGATCATTTGCCTCCATTTTGTTTGAAAGAAAACCGGGCTACCCAAGCTGTGACTTGCTCATATTTAATAAATAGCTCATGCAGATAAGTGTGGCCCGGTGTGTTGATGTAGACCAGGCCACGAAACACAGATGGAAAAATGACCGCAACATCAGAGGCGGCTCAGACAGATGACCCGGCCGTGGCGTTGTAAGCCAGCGCGGACGGCAAGTCAATCACCAACGCGGTAAACCGTATGGGCGATGTCAGCCACGTCGTGTTGATATAAATTGGGCCGAAGAAGCGGCAGCATGCACATATGTAGGTCTTGGATCAGATGATAGCGTATCATAATATCCATGATCTTTATTATTGCAGCGAATAATTGTCCTGCATACAATATTGCAGACCAAGGCAAAGATAAACTGCTCTTTGACAAAAATAATATGTACTAATAAAATATATTTTAGATGGATATCACCTGATGTGTTAGGCCAGAAATTATCCGCCGTGGAGTTGATGATCACCACAGTGATGCTAAAATTAATCACGACCGAGTTAACCGTGGGAGCAGACAGATGAGTCGGCCCGGCATTGTAAGCCGGTGCGGCTGAGCAAGTTGTCCTCCATGTTTTAAACCGGCGCGTGAACCGGCCACGAGGGCGGACGGGCGAGTCGTCTGTGGCATTGTAAGATGGTGCGGATGGGCGAGTCAGTTGGTACGTCGACGTAAACCGGACTGCGACACCCTATCAGTGAAGCCGCGCGATACAGCTGAACATGCATCCGTGGTATAACACCACCCCTTTTTCTTTTAATAGTTGCCCTACGTAAGAATATTATAGGCCAGAGTAATTGTTGTCGGATGAATTAACATATACTGATAAAATACATAGAAATGATAGCACTTGGTATTTTTTGCCGAAAGCTGGCACTAGATAATGCATAGTGCTTCAACTATGATGTCTTCTAGTGCCTGAGCTCTCCATATAACCCGGCTGGTACTTTTTGAGCTAGAATTTCTGGAACCAGAACTTCTTGATAATCCGGCCGGAACTTTTGATAATCTGGAACTTTTGACCCGGAACCTCTTGGTAATCCGGCCGGAACTTTTGGTAATCCAGAACTTTTGAAACGGAACCTCTTGATAATCTGACCGGAACTCTTTTTTTTCATAATCTAGGTTAGAACTCTTTGTCGATTCAGACGGAACATTTCGGTGATTCTGCTGGAGCCCTTTGATGATTCGGACAGAACTTTTCGTCGAGGCGATCGGAACCTTTTTGGTGATTCATATGGAACCTTGCATCGAGGCGGTCAGAACTTTCCAATGATCCGGCCAGAACTTTCTGACAAACCGGCGGAACCTTTCGATGAGCCTGACGGACTTTTTCGGCAAGCCGGCTGGAACTCTTCGACGAACCGGCTGGAAATTCTTCATTGAGTCGGACGGAGCTTCTCGATCCCTAGGATAGAGCCCTCCAAGAACTCAACACCACCGTGTGCAGGCCCCACTGTGGGTGCCAACTGTCGTGGTTTTGCCACGGCAGATGTCCTCAGTGTCAGGACTTAGTCGCGAGGCCAACACATGTATGTGGTATCTTGAGAGGGTTGAGCAGAATCAAGAGACGCAACACAAGACAAGGATTTAGACAGCTTCGGGGCCAGGGAAACATCATCCGGTAACAACCCTACATGCTGTTTGAGGCTAGGTCTCATTATGATCACGAGGGAGTCGCCGATAAACCAGCTCCTTGTGTCTAGCCCTAGAGATTATTTCTTCTAGCTTGTCGCTTGTCCCTCTTTGGGGAGCCTTGCCCCTCCTTATATATGTTGAAGGGGCAGGTTACATGTGGAGTCCTATTAGGATTAAGACTAGTCTATCTCTAATACAAACTGGATACAAGTCTAGGTCTTAACTCCTTGTAAGACAAATTTTCCTCACGCCTTTCCTCTTAAACCGGCCCACCATAGTTGAACCGGCCTTCTGGGCCTTGGGCCTTGTCATCCGTTTCTCCCGCCCGCCGGGTTACCAGTGAGTCGTCCAGTCCTAGCCGGGTCTCAAGTAAACCGCCAAGTCCGGCCGGGTTATATTTCCGGCCGATTTACGCCACGGGGTATATCCCCGACACATACTACAAGAGAAACAAGCCGACACATCACAAGTTTAGCTTGTAGTATACGAAACTCATTTTGCTAAACCGGTTCAGTAGTAAGTCGGACAGGATAACATCATGAAAAAACATATATCTATGTACTATGGTCACTGTATTGTCCATATCATTCTAGTTTATGTTCCCTAATCAAGATATAGACACAGTTCAACTCATATATTTTTCAGACACAACAGCATAGACAGAATATAAGTGTGAGAAACTACACAACATTGGCAGCACTTGTAATGTGCATCACATGAGAACATAATTGTTTATACAACTTAAACTGAAATCAACATAGAGCAAGAAGTTAGAACAGCAATCCAGTTAAAGAAATAGGTTTAAAACATACCTGTTACACCATTGGAGTTTCATTTGGATCTTTCAAATTCGAAAGTAGTTGGTATGAGTAAATACAATGATGCAACAACAAAGGAGTATGGACCATAGCTACGGAATCTGACCTGAGAACAGTTGCTCTTCTGCTTTAAACGTGGAGTTTCGGTTAGCTGTGGTGGTCTTCGTGCTTTGGGCACTGTTGTAGCTTTACAAACTACTCGTGTTGGGGTACTCTATGGTGGACATGGTGCTTTGTCAACTAGAAGTGGGTTACTATCCACTGGGGTTGCGGTTAGATGGGTTGTAGCTGGTTCTCTGCCCAACGGTGTAAGTGTGCAATCTGGAAGAGTCTCGATTATGTGTGGTGGGGCTAGTTTGTGGGCCAGTACAACCATGGTTCTATCTGCATCGACGGGTAGCACTGTCTTTTGTGAAGAATGGGTTTTTGCTCCCTTAGATACTGCCATCACCCCCTCCAATTCAAATGGCTGATAAACAAGAAAATAAATTAAAGATACAGTTGTATGATAGACAGATGTGGTAATTCACATATATGTTGTCTGACCAAACAGGACAACATGACACAATTTCACATATATGATGCCTAACTAAACAGGATAACATGACACAGTTTCAGATATATGATGGATAACTTAACAGGATATAACGTTATAATTCAACATATGATGAGTACCTAAACAGGATGACATGACAAAACTATATGATGTCTTTCTAAAATAGGTTGGGATGAAATAATTCACATACATGTTGTCTAAGTATACAGGATGGCATGATATAATTGACATAATTGATTCATATACTAAGCAGCTGGCACTCGCATGTATGATCTCTAAACTAAGCAGATAGAATTCAATATTGTGCATATGATGTCTAAACTAAGCAATGCAAGACCCCATATGCATCATATGAGAAATATAAACATTGCAACTTAGAGCATACACCTCAGGTGGGATATAGGACTGGTCATCTGTCTTTGAATCCTCCTCTGAGGAGCTCCCTGTAACCATCGACATATATGCTTCAACGGGTACCATTGCCTGCTCTGAAGACCTTGTTTTCACTCCAGATTTTTCCATAACCGGCTCAAATGGCTGATACACATGAAGAGTAGTTTAATATACACAGATTGTCAACCAATGGAATACGCAATGAAAAAAAATATGGCATGAGATAATTCACATATATGATGCCTGGCTCCATGGCGGTGCATAATTCACATATACGATAACTGGCTGAAAAACATGGCATTGCATGATTCACATATCTGATATAGAAAGCAAACAGGAGGCATTTACACAAAGCATGTCTAATCTAAGCAGATGGCATGGCAATGCAAGACACCATATGCATGATATGAGCAATATAACCCAGCCAAGTTAGAGCATGCACCTCGGGGGGGGGGGATACGACTGGTCATCTGTCTCTGAATCCTCCTCTGAGGAGCTATCTGTAACCAGCAAGAAATCTGCATCAACATGTAGCACTAACTGCTCAGAAGACCTTGTTTTCACTCCAGATTTTCCCATGACCGACTCAAATGGCTGATGCACAGGAAGAGTAGATGAATGTATAAACATTGTTGACAAATGGAATACATTATGGAAAAAAGTATGGCACGATACAATTCACATATACGATGACTGGCTAAACAGGATGGCATTGCATGATTCACGTATATGATGCCTGGCTAAAGAAGATGGCATTGCATAATTCCCATATAATCCCTCCGTTCCTAAATATTTGTATTTCTAGAGATTTCAAATGGACTACCACATAGATGTATATAAACATATTTTAGAGTGTAGATTCACTCATTTTGTTCCGTATGTAGTCACTTGTTGAAAACTCTAAAAAGACAAATATTTAGAAATGGTGGGAGTATGATATAGAAACCAAACAGGTGGCATTCACACAAAGCAAATCTAAACTAAGCTGATGACATATCAGATGTATAATGTAAGCAATACAAGGGGCCATATGCATGATATGACCAACATCAGCATGCCAGGTTAGAGCAAACACCTCAGGTGGTAAACAGGCGTGGTCGGCTCCTTCTGAATCTCCATCTGAACAGGTATCTTCCTCTGGAATATAATCTGGTAATGTAGGAGGGGGGGCACTTCGCCCACCATGGAGCGGCGTCTGCATGACATTATATTCGCATGCAACGGTCTTCTCTTTTTATCTACATGTTCAGTACGATTGTGTACAATATCTGACATGCATAATAAAAAAATAGTTAGATTTTGTAAGGCCTAAGGGGTGCATGCAAAAATCAAGACTAATGGTAGCAAACGAGTGGATGGATCCAAAACTAATGATAGCAGGTAGATTATAGCTTCAGTTTAAAAAGATCGACAATGGATCATATATTGTTTGTTGGCTCGATATGAACCAGATAGTAGACAGATACTAGATAGTAGACAGATACTATTCATTGCTGGCTCGATATGAGACCCATGGGCAATTCAAAACTCAAGATTGAACGATAAAGTAGCAGGTAATAATAACCGATGTATAACGTAAGCAAACACGAAAGACTGCGACCTCTCTTCCGGAACTGTGTAGTCCTCAGGTTCATCTGCTCAGTCGATGATGGTAATGCAGTTGGCATGGCTGCCGGTAACGGGGAAGATGATCTGAGGTGGCGAAAGAAAGTCTGCAGGGGGGATCTCTGCTGCACTGAACGCTTCTATCGATGGTGCACCTTAGGTGGGGTGGATGACGGCACGGCAGGAGCAGGACATAACACACAAAGTTTCCTTTGACGCCTATCTGAAAATGAAGTAAATCTATAAGGGCTCCTTAGAATTGGAGGATTCTATAAACGCAGGGACAGGAAAAACACAGGAATAGGATAGGAATGCACGTGCAAAACAGAGCATTTGGAAACATAGGATTTCCGTCAACCTGGGTGTTTGGCTCACATGAATTGGAAGAACAGAGGAATGGAGAAACAAAGTGATGCGACGAGTATACAACCTCTTTGGCATAGCCTTGTGGACCTCAACATCATTGGGTTGGACGTGGAGGATGGTGATGATGCTGGTGTGAATGTCGGAGGCGGGGAAGAAGATCCGAGGCCTCTGGAAACGGCGCCGAGGGTACTGCTCCGCTGTGATGGACAGTTCCGTCGTTGGAGCAGCTCCGCTAAGGTGTACGGTGACGAGGCTGAAGCATGACAAGACAGACAACGTTAATCTGAAGTGGGATCCTAATATCATCTGCAATAGATGATGTAAAATACATCACCAAAAAGTGCTAGATGTAAAATGCATCAGCCGCGCCACGGCCGCTCCGAAAGATGCTGTAAGTACTGTTCACTCTGAACTTAACTTAAGAAAATGAACTTCACAGTCGAAACTGAATTTTACTGTCGAAACTGATTGAACTAGTAACAGAGCATTGCAATAGATGTTTAGGGCGTTCGAGCACTAGTAGCAGAGAAGCAGTGATCTAAATCAGCAAACGCTCGAGCAGGAACACACTAGTAGAGAGAAAGTCATGCAGTAGCATCGCGAGCAAGTGCTAAAGCAGCAACTCCTTTAGTTGCCGGAGGTTGTGCAGCAACAGCAGCAGTGCAAGCGAGAGCGAGAGCAGAGCAGCAGCACGAACGAAAGCAGGATCAGTGCAGCAGCGCGACCGACAGCAAGAACAGAGCCGCACCGCGAGCGAGAGCCGGAGTAGCTGCAGCTAGTGCCATTGTGGAAGTTGCCGCCAAGGAAGCAACGACATGGGGGAGAGACGCCATGGATGATGTGGCCGGCGACGACACCGTCGATGGACACACACAATGTCTGCTCGGTATCGAGCCCCGACAGCCCCGTGAGATCAATTAAAAGATAAAATGCAGCGGTTAGTGCAGAACCTCCTTGGTGGCGCCGAGTTGGCCTCGGCTTCATCGGAGGAATTGGTGAGGGTGTTGTGGTTCCGGTGGGGTAGGTCAAGAAGGCGCTGTGGGGATTGAGGTGGCGCGATAGACGAGGCGAACGTCGGGGCAGCTCCTTGGAGGTGGAGGACGGGGCGGCTGATCCGGCGGGACGATGCGATCGACAATGGATCCTCATCCAGTGCGGTGGATGAGGGACGGCAAGCTGTTGTGGTGGACGACATAGTCGGGGAAGAGTCTCTGGCTGGGCGGCAGTCGGGAGGCCGACGGAGGAGCGTGGGGTGATATGTCTCCAACGTATCTATAATTTTTGATTGCTCCATGCTACTTTATCTACTATTTTGGACTATATTGGGCTTTATTTTCGACTTTTATATTACTTTTGGGACTAACCTATTAACCGGAGGCCCAGCTCAGAATTGCTATTTTTTGCCTTTTTCAGTATTTCGACGAAACAGAATATCAAACGGACTCCAAACGGAATGAAACATTCGGGATCGTGATTTTCCAACCGAACGTGATCCAGGAGACTTGGACCCTACTCCAAGCAATGCTAGAGGCGGTCACGAGGGTGGAGGGCGCGCCCCACCTGGGCGCGCCCCCTACCTCGTGGGCCCCTCGACGCTCCACCGACGTACTCCTTCCTCCTATATATACCTACGTATCCCCGAATGAACAGAACAGGAGCCAAAAACCTAATTCCACCACCGCAACTTTCTGTATCCACGAGATCCCATCTTGGGGCCTGTTCCGGAGCTCTGCCGGAGGGGGCATCTACCATGGAGGGCTTCTACATCATCACCATAGCCCCTCCGATGAAGTGTGAGTAGTTTACTTCAGACCTTCGGGTCCATAGCTAGTAGCTAGATGGCTTCTTCTCTCTTTTTTGATCTCAATACAATGTTCTCCCCCTCTCTTTTGGAGAACTATTCGATGTAATCTTCTTTTTGCGGAATGTTTGTTGAGACCGATGAATTGTAGGTTTATGATTCAGATTATCTATGGAAAATATTTGATTCTTCTCTGAATTCTTTTATGTATGATTGAGTTATCTTTGAAAGTCTCTTCGAATTATCCTTTTTGGTTTGGCCAACTAGATTGGTAGTTCTTGCAATGGGAGAAGTGCTTAGCTTTGGGTTCGATCTTGCGGTGTCCTTACCCAGTGACAGAAGGGGTTGCAAGGCACGTATTGTATTGTTGCCATCAAGGATAACAAGATGGGGTTTTTATCATATTGCATGAATTTATCCCTCTACATCATGTCATCTTGCTTAAGGCATTACTCTGTTTTTACTTAATACTCTAGATGCATGCTGGATAGCGGTCGATGAGTGGAGTAATAGTAGTAGATGCAGAATCGTTTCGATCTACTTGTTTTGGACGTGATGCCTATATACATGATCATTGCCTAGATATGTTCATAACTATGCTCAATTCTGTCAATTGCTCAACAGTAATTTGTTCACCCACCGTAGAATACTTATGCTCTTGAGAGAAGCCACTAGTGAAACCTATGGCCGCCGGGTCTATTCTCATCATATCAATCTCTATCACTTTATTTACTTGCTTTGTTTTTACTTTGCCTTTTACTTTTTACTTTACATCTATCTATCAAAAATACCAAAAATATTATCTATCAGATCTCACTCTCGTAAGTGATCGTGAAGGGGTTGACAACCCCTAAGCGTTGGTTGCGAGTTGCTATCATTTTGTGTAGGTACGAGGGACTTGTGCATGGTCTCCTACTGGATTGATACCTTGGTTCTCAAAAACTGAGGGAAATACTTACGCTACTTTACTGCATCATCCTCTCCTCTTCGGGGAAATACAACACAGTGCTCAAGAGGTAGCAAGAAGAATTTCTGGCGCCGTTGCCGGGGAGGCTCACGCAAGCAAGTCAACAATACCAAGTACCCATCGCAATCCCTATCTCTCGCATTACATTATTTGCCATTTGCCTCTCGTTTTCCTATCCCCCACTTCACCCTTGCCGTTTTATTCGCCCTCTCTTTCCTAATATCCTCCTCTCTTTCCCGTTTGCCTTTTCCTCGTTGCCTTTCTGTTTGCTCGTGTGCTAGTTTGCTTGCTTGTCATCATGACTAGTCTCTTATCTTCTTCGTCATCTCCCGAGAATGAAGTTCTAAATTTTAAGCAAAGGAAGGGAGAAAATCTAAAAGATGCTTGGTATAGAATTTGCAATGCTCAAAATAGATCTACCAGGAAGCAATCTACTTCAGTTCTTCAAAAAGGCCTCTTTGATTTGCAGGATACTGAAAACATAGGAATGGGGAAAGCATGATGGCGATGAACCGAGACGAGGAGAACTCTAACTCAGTTAGAGGTTAGAGTTAGATTCTAACCCTGAGCTAACTATAAACCAAATAGGTGTACGGATGGCAAGGTTAGATTGACAATAAATGCTCTGTCTCAATCATTTGACTACTTTGGACCCTATTTCCTGCCGGATTTGGAGGGTGCTTGGATACGTTTTAGTTCCATGACTAAAAGTAGTGGGACTAAAACTTGCTAGCCTCACCCATGCTTGGATCCAAATACTAAAGAGACTAAAATCAAGTTAATGAGCATTTATTATCCTCCAAACCCTCCAATCTAGAACTCGCCTGTGTTAAAGGAGAGGAGTTAAAGGAGAGGAGACTAAAATCAAGTTAAATGAGGACTAAAATCAAGTTAATGAGCATTTATTATACTAAAGAGACTAATCCACATTTTAGTAGGGGTACCCCTGACTAAAAGAATTTAGTCTCAAGACTAGTTTTAGCCCCTCTTTAGTCAGGGGTGCTTGAAACTTTAGCCTCTTAAAGAGACTATTTTTAGTCAGACTAAAATAAGTCCCTTGGATCCAAGCACCCTCTTGGTGTGGCTGGCTCTTCTTTGGCCTCCTCCCGCTCACAATTGACAAACCATCTATACAAATCAAGCATGCAAAACATGATAATTTTTACTTTGTCCATACAAATGAGATATCCCACTTAAACATACAAGTCGTCAACCAAGCTTCACAAAATAAAAAACACTTCATGAAACAAAGAATGAGCTAACTCATCACGGAAGTCATTCACGATAGGGAGGGAGCCCGGAGCCCCTCACGCATCGAGGGAGGAGCTCGCCATCGTCGCTTTGGAGGAAGGCTCTGTAGAGCCCAAGCCCCGGGAACCCCTCCGACGCCGGCCCTTGCGAGTTGAGGTCGACACCGGCATGGGTAGCAGGGTCGCTTGCCGCTGACTGGGAACTTAATCTTTGGGCCTCTAGAAATAATGCAAGCCTGTAACTAAAATACCTAGAAAGGTGAACTGAATCTTTGGGCCTCTAGAAATAATGCAAGCCTGAAACTGAAATACCTAGAAAGGTGAACTGAATCTTTGGGCCTCTAGAAATAATGCAAGCCTGAAACTGAAATACCTAGAAAGGTGAATTGAATCTATGGGCCTCTAAAAATAATGCAAGCCTGAAATTGAAATACCTAGAAAGGTGAACTGAATCTTTGGGCCTATGGAAATATTGCAAGCCTGAAATTGAAATACCTAGAAAGGTGAACTGAATCTTTGGGCCTCTAGAAATAATGCAAGCCTGAAATTGAAATACCTAGAAAGGTGACTTGAATCTTTGGGCCTCTAGAAAGATTTATTACCTCCTCAAGCAACATCAAACAATTCCATGCGTGCACCACAAATCTATACCAAGTTTGATCAGGATCTACTTTTCCAAATCAGAATTAGCGCTAGAGCAAGCAAGACCAATGATATGGCCGTGATACAGAGAAGGAACGAACAAACTCACCCCTCTTGCAACCTCCCTGGTAGATGCGCCGCTGCCGCGCACGACAGAGGGAGAAAAACGACTGGTGAAGGGGGAGCGGGGCAACCTTTGAAGGCCGGAGGGAGAGGCGGCCGGAGTAGGGCGGCGGAGGCCCGAAGGAGAGTGCGGTCGGAGGAGAGAGAGGGCAAGCGGCGCTTGGGCGGGCAGCCCTATGGGGAACAGAGAGGAGTCATGTGAGAGGGGGGGGAGCAATCTGGTACGGGCAGGGGAGATTTTTTTAGTTCTCTTTTAGTGGCCCGAGGATAACTAACCCCATTAGAACCTCTCCACCGGGCTAGTTTTTTTAGCTGGGTTAGAGCAAACTAGCTCAAACTAACCCCTCTTGTTTCGATAACTTGAGGCTATTTCAACCCAAACTAGCTCTAACTCAGGGATCCAAACAAAGAGGAGTGTTACTGTACATGCTACAGTGTGGACCGTAGCACATTGTTTTTTATGGCCATATCACCACATTGTTTTCTACTGCTGGTTCACTGGGCTACCGTGGTTCGCACTACTGGTTCACTGGGCTGCCGTGGTTCGCACTCCTCCGACCTAAGTAGTATGGTACTAGTATATACTGCATCATTCTTTGCTCCTTCTTACTACTCTGACATGTGGGAGAGCCAGCATCCGGTTCGACGTGTCATGCACCAGATTAGAGCGCGCAACGGAAGGGGGGCATCACCCCGGTAGGAGCGCCAGTAATTCATGACTACTAGCTCAAACTAACTCTAACCCATGGATCCAAATAGGGCCTATGGCCAGTCTCGACATGGAGCAGTCGCGTGCACCGGGAAGTGGCGCTCTCTCGGCCGTTGCGCCACTTCAAAGCCGGTGCCAATGAGAGGTCGCCTCCACTCTGTCCGGGCATTAATGCGGCACTGACGCTCCAGGGCGACTCTGACCGTTTCACGCAGGAAGCGCGC
The DNA here is from genome assembly GCF_002162155.2 of Triticum dicoccoides. Lineage (NCBI taxonomy): Eukaryota > Viridiplantae > Streptophyta > Magnoliopsida > Poales > Poaceae > Triticum > Triticum dicoccoides. The sequence goes on from NC_041381.1 coordinate 671,283,634, forward strand.
GCTGGCAAGGGAGTATAGGTTTTGAACCGTTTCAGGTGTAGTACTGGTAGTTTGCAAAACTACTCAATCATTGCACTCAGTTTCCTAAGAAATTGTGGTAAAAACATTACTCCATAGACCACTTCCCTTCTTCCTCTTCCACCGCCCGCGCACATCCACGGGAAGCGACCGGTCAACCCTTATATAGGAGTGCTAGCACAAAAAGATGCATGCATGACCACTAAAATTTCCATATTAAAGCGCTGCTCCGACAGGAGTATGGCGTATGTTGTTACCTTCGGCCGGCCCATGGCTACCGGGCGACTGCGACCAGAGAAGAGGTGGCGGGAGGGGAATGAATGCAGCTACTGTTTGGGTTCGCCTTCCGGCTTAAATAAATGCGCAGCATCACGTGTACCCGCGGGTGCACAAATTGTAACATACGTGTCTGCTTAAGTGGGCGTCACGTAACTGGTGTGTGTGAGAGAGACAGATTCTGAGAGACAGAGTGCGCGTGTGTGACTCTACTCTTCGGACATGTACTCAACCTTTTGCATGGGAATATAAGTATAATGGTATTTACTTTAGCTTGTGATTTACGTGGCCATGTTAATGTGGTTGTGTCAAAAAATGTCGCTTCCTGCTCGTGATTTGCGTTATATAATTACAAGCAAGATTCTCGTGCATTGCACGGAACATCAATATGCATTTTTTTACAAAACACCTATTGTGATTGACCCATGTAGGAGTAATCCCATGTGTATAAACTAATGATATCTCGAGAATTTTATCGGAAAACTGGTATCTCAAGAATGTCATCGAAAAAATGAAAGATGAGAGATAAGGTGAGGAGGAGTGGAGCGTGGTGGTGACTGGTGGTCGGAATGGGCGGAGGCATGGGGATGGACGGCACCGGCAGGCGGCAGCGGCCACCATGCATGCTAGATTGTTCCAGAGACTTATTCCTTTTTTAATTGCTGAGCAATGAGGTTGCGGGAGATAATGATGTGGAGAGAGGTGCGGGTATCTTTTGTAAAATTGTCATAGTTTGCTTTCTATCCGTTAGATATAGATCATACGGTCTGTACTACAAGATGGCAGGCACACCATCATCGCCAACTCATTTTTTTATAAGGGTATAGATATAGATATAGATAGTGAGTGGTCATATCACAAGTCTCTCCAGCAGTAACGCGCCGTCAAATCGCACAGCCCCACTCGCTCACCCTCCTCGCCTCTCTGTCAAACCGCCTACCCGAAAACTGCCGCGCGTACTGCCCGGGAAAAGCCCCGCCCTCAACTTTTAACTACGCGAAAATAGTTCGAGCTTGTTCGTTCTATATAAATACAGTACTTACTGTATGTTTATTCACCCGTGGGGTTGTTCAATGAATGGAAGGGCGGGGAGCACAAGTGAATAATACTGTAGTACTACTAGTAGTCAGTAGGAGTCGTACAGTAGTCACCTTAAATAGAGAGTTTCTTTTCTTTAATGCCACGTACACAAATTGAAACGCTTGTTGTGGAGAGCAAAAAGATAATCACTCCACTATATATGGACGCAGGGGCCTGAGCGCTTTCTTTACTAGGGTTGCTCTCTTCATTCTCTCATCCTCTCCAGATATAAACAAGACAGTGGTAGCGACATTTTCTCTCTGCTCACCGCTGGTCACAGATCCGTCCGGATCCCTTCGGTCGGTGTGTGTAGAGGACTAAAAGGTGCATCATTCATGCGGTCATCGCCGCCGAGGGAGGAAACCCACAGCTGCCGGAGGGGCCCGATCCTCTGCCCGTGCTGTTCTCTCCGACACAGCACCGGCTAGGGAGGTCCTCCGACCCTTCTTCCTCCCTGTCGTATTGTCCGCAGATCCGATCGGCCACAGCTGACATCCCGGCGAACCTCGGGTGTAAATTCTTCGAAAGCGGCCTTGCTCTACTACCCCAGCTCCCCACGTGTCTGCATGTGCATCTTTTTCTACTCCCATCAGCTCTTCCAAAGCCACCTAAATTTTTAGTATTATTATAGGTAAAGCTACTTCATGCATTCGAATCTAGGGCTTTGTTCAAACAACGAAGAAAGGGGGGAAAGTTGTAGCATGAATCTAAGACTTGATTCAACGAGGAAATAATATGGTGAAAGTAGTAGAGATCGGATACCCAACCGGTCTCTTGGTTGAAAAGGAAATAATGGGAAAACATAGTACAAACTGGATAAGGAACAGATCTATTATTGGTTGATAAAAGGATAGAAAGTGGCGGCTGGTGGACAAGTCAACAGATTATGTCCAGGATTAGATTTGCTGCCATCACATAGTAAAAGGTCTCCAGGATTAGATTTGCTGCCCTCACATAGTAAAAGGTCTCAGGATTAGATTTGCTGCCCTCACATAGTAAAAGGTCTCAGGATTAGATTTGCTGCCCTCACATAGTAAAAGGTCTCCAGAATTAGATTTGCTGCCCTCACATAGTAAAAGGTCTCCAGGATTAGATTTGCTGCCCTCACATAGTAAAAGGTCTCTAGGATTAGATTTGCTGCCCTCACATAGTACAAGGTCTCCAGGATTAGGTTTGCTGCCCTCACATAGCATGAACAAACTCGACATTACCACTTTATGCCTCCTTGTAGGTACATTGTGCTGATGCATCCACTGCCGCATGTCCTTATACCAAGCTTTTGCTGTTGTTAATGTAAGGGCGCATGTAAAATGAAGCGATCACACTGTTACCTTAGGGACATGTCTAACCAGTGTTATTGTTAATCTAATGCCTCTAGTGATAAGATGCAATTAAACTGTGTTACAAATGGCACTCCTGCTGTTTTCCCCAGTATGATAAGTAAGTTGCTCCTTTATGCTGCTGAGTATCCTGGTGTCCCCATGGTCCCATGCCTTTAAACCAACTCTTTAGCTACTATTTATTTACTGTGTCTGGTAAACAAGCAATGCCACCATTAAAGTAATCCCATATTTGAGGAATCTCATTGTTGATCGTAATGCTTCTGGTAACATGAAGCACTGCTGACATTTTAAAATTTCTACTGTCCTTGCGTGATTGCCATGAACATAATTAAGATGCTTCTTTTCATTTTGTATATGTTTCGTATATTCTTATTGACCAGCAACTGTTTACTTTCTATCTTTTTGTGCAGATAGGGATATCCATTTCACCTTGTTGCTATTGTGACCTTTTGGTGAACTGCACAAAACACTTTTTTGAAATGAGTGTCTTGTGCAGTCAAACTAAAATGTCACGTGGGTAACATTTCTCAATTTTGGTGGAACTGCACAAAATGGTGATTGGACTTTTCAAAATCTCCGTCAAGTTCTGCTGGTAATCTCGTGCAACATTTTATTAGCCTTTGCAAGATGGAGCCATCACTGTCACCACAATGGCACTTTATTTTAGTGGAACTGCACAAAAGGATAAGAAAATTATAGTTGCACCTTACATGAGCCGGACAGCCAACCTTAATGTTCCTCAATTTTAGTGCAACTACTAAAGAAGAACCTGCCAGCTCACAAGAGCAAGTACTTCTTGCTAGCTGAATGATGCAATCTTTGCTTCATTTCAGGTGAACTGCAGAAAAAGGCGCATGAATTGAATCATGGAACTCCAGGCAGACCTCATCCAAGTAGAGCCGGAGGTTGAGTTCAAGGAGGCCGCTATTAAAGCGAAATCATGCTCTCCTGTCTCCTTGTTTGTGCTGTGCAAACATGTTGTGCAAACAGGAATACTCTACTACAGATGTTGTGACGGTCAAGAGCATTCGCCAAGTTCTTCGATTGTATAACATGGCTAGCCAAGATGGATTTAATCCCGATATTCACTTTATCAAAAGGCTCTAATGGGTTGGTTCTGAATCTTGCAAGCTGGGAATCAGTGAGATCTGTAGGCATCTTTGTTGTACTTATTATTTGAATCTTATTTATTGGTTCTGAATCTTGCAAGCTGAGAATCAATGAGATGTGTACACATCTTTTTTGTACTTATTATTTGGATCTTATTTGTTGGTTCTGAATCTTGCAAGCTGGGAATCAATGAGATGTGTAGGCATCTTTGTTGTACTTATTATTTGGATCATTTATTGGTTCTGAATCTTGCAAGCTGGGAAACACGGCATGATGACGCAGAGGACAACAACCATAACAAACAGTTCAAACTTGGTAGTATTATCTTTGTGAAAGTGCGACAAATGTGTTGATCGTGTGTGTCCTGAGAATAATAATTCTAATTGTTGTGCATGTTGATCCTGTGGCACTAATAGAACGAGCGAATGCATTGCTTGTTTTAAGTATAAATTTCTACTAAAGCTAATTAAATTTAAGTAAAGTGACCACTAACTCCCATTGTTACAGTACCAATACAGACCCGCTCATGAACCGACATGTGGCCGGAGTAGGTTTCTTAATGGAGGCGTTTGAATGCGCCGAGGGTTAGTAACTGTAGTCGCCTGTACACACTCAGCTTACTGTTGAATCTAGTTCCCCAAGAGCTGAAAAACGAACTACTGCCGCCGCCTACACACTTGTTCACTCGAAGAAACTCCAATGGCGACCCGAGGGGTGAGCCTGCTGGATATGGACTTCAGCAAGGAGTTCCCTTTTGAGTTCACCGTTCAGTCCAATGGTGCACCAAGTTGAATGTGATGTACACCAACGATAAAGACTCAGTGAAGCTCTGCCTCACCTTAGTCCTATGGTTGCGCCAGGTTCTGGAGCATTCGCCCGTTTCATCGGCAGCGCCGACTGCACCTTCGCTACGGTGGAGAGAAGGAAGAACGCGATGATTCGGCCATCTGGTGCAACAAGCTTGTCGACATCCAGAAGCAATACAAGATGATCAGCAACGTGCAGGAGAAGGACTCCGTGGTTGACCTCGCTGAGACCATCATCGACCCCTGATATGCCAACATGAAAGAAGACGACCTGAACACGTGGGAGGTACCTCTGAATCTAGCCTACATTACCTACGCGGCCAAGGACGCATACACATGCTACGACATGTACAGGCAGATCTTGGACATGAGGGTGTGTCTGCTTCCCATAACCGACGAGTACACAGACAGCCGCAGCATCATGATCAAGCGTGCCAGGAAGGTCTAGATGTTGTACTTTATCTGTTTATAACCACCTTTATCATCTGAGTCTTTCATGCATTAGCCTATGTGTCATAATTATCCGTTTTATCCGAAATATTTCTTTTAAGAACCCATTAACCTGATTGCTTTTTTAGTGGCTATTTGCTTATGTATGTAAACTAGTTCACTTGTCCATAAAAAAACTAGTTCACTCGACTGCCGTGCTTTGAATCTCCTTCCTCCCAACATATTCCCCTCCTCAGGTGGACCCAGCAGGTCTCTGAATTTTCTCCCACTTTATTTTTGATGTAAACTGAGTTTTCTCCCAGTACTTTCCCCTAGAACCAACTCAATTATCCCACGTCTAGCCTAAAAAATAATAATACCCCACGTACTATTAACTCATCAAATTAAAATTATATTTTATTTCATAAGTTGAAAGTTCTACAAAATAATAATAATAATTGTTTATATATAACTTGGCAAGTTAACTCCTAGTGATTGCGTACATAAGCTTGCAAAGATTTTACTGACGTGCAATCATGTGTTTATGTTTTTATAACATTTCTCCGTCTAGCCCAACATGATATTTTCACCCAGCCCAGCAAGTCCACGGATTTTGAGAAAAATGCAAATGGGGTTTAAATGGGCTGCATAGATGCTACAACATCGTTTCACCCAGCCCACCAAATGGACTGGCTGACATGTGGGCCAGTAGGTCGAAGCCTAAGAAGGCATTGGATTTACATCCAACGGCCGACATTCTTCTTCAGTCTCTCGTCTTCTTCCCCCAGCGCTGCCAGAACCGCCTGCTCCAGCCTTCGGCGTCCAACGGCGTTGTTTTGCGCTCCTTAGCGAAACGCTACCCTGCCGACGGCCAGGCCATCGCTCCACTCCGCACCTCCTGTTATTCTATGTCGAGTGTAGGCCCACCCCGCACCCGAACGAGTCAAGTTTCCCACTCCTCTCTGTCTGCGACTCCACTGTCGCGTCTTCCCCATCTCCGGGTCGTTCCAGTCTCGGGCCTCGCCGTCGTCCACCGCCTCGGTGCGCTCGGCGCGGCGTGGTCAACATACAAGAGTCATCGGAAGAGGACTGTACATGGAGATCCTGACGGCTGGGACCCACGAGGTCCATGGCCGCACGCAAGGAAAGTTACTCCTTATTACGCACTGTACGTGCACTGTACGTGGGAAGGGCTTCTGTATTTCGCGAAAAAAATGACCCCCACCCACTAATAGGTCGGACCCACCAGCTATATCTTCGCACGCAAGGAAGTGCCTCCTTATTACGCACCAAAAAATGAATACCCCCTGCTAGCTGGGACCCACCATAGTGGGTGGCTGACTTGTGGGCATACTAAGTTGACGAGGACGGAGGGCTTTGTCAACTTAGTCAATATGAATGATTCTAGCTCCAATGACCGTACGATGTCCATCCAACGGCCATAGTGCTTCTTCAACCTCTCGTCTTCTTGCTCCAGCCGCCCAAAGCAGCGCCGGTCGTGCCGCGTGCTCCTGCCTCTCGTGGCCGGCTGTGATGTCGCGCAGGCCTCACCGTCCCCTACTACTCCCACCGCTGGCCCAGGGTATCCCTCTACTCACCCACACCCCCTGTTATTCTGCGGCGACGGCAGCCTCACGTCGCAGCCGAACCAGTGAACCCTCGTACTCCTCTCCGCGTGGGCATCCACAGCCGCATATTCCCCGACTCTGCGTCGTCCCCTTGCTAGGCCTCGCCGTCGTCCACCGCCTTGGTGCTCTCGGCGCGGCGTGGTCAATGTGGTCAATGACCGACTTCCATCGGAAGAGTACTCTACGTGGAGAGGCTGACAGTTGGGTCCACGGCCACAGCCCAGTTTTTTTGTGATTTTCCAAGTAAGTCGCTTTGTCAGGCCTGTTGGGCTGCAAATCTTTCAAGACAAGGAGAGCTTCATTCGGCTGGCCAAGAACATGGCCTATCAGTAATGAGAAATGGGCTGTACATTTTTAAAACACATCAAACCGGCAATTAGTTTCAAATATCTTTTTTTTCATTTCGAGATTTTAAATTACATTAATTTTTATGCATGGAGAATTTGTTGGATTTTATATTGATATACATTTATTTTTAAAATAAGTTTGAACGTGAGTCGAAATTTCGGGATTAAAAACAGTTCGAACCGCACCGAAATATGCAAAATTTCGTATTATTTTTTAACCGTGGCCACAATATGGGTTGTAATGCTAACAAAAAGAATATGGTCTCCAAAAAAAACCTTAAGAATTAGAAAATGGGCTGTAAATTATTAGAAATAATGGCAGATAGGTTGTATGCTGTTTTCCACAGATTTGAGGCTTTCCTAAAAAAAGGTTGACGCACAAGCAGTGACTGTTGGATGTCCATCGAACGGCCGTCGTGCTTCTTCAATCTCTGCTCTTCCTGCTCCATCCGCTCAAACAAGCGCCGGCGGGACTGCCTGGTCCCTCCTCCCCACGGCCGGCTGTGCTGCCACGCAGGCCTCACCACCCCATCGTACTCCCATCGCTGGCCTAGCCATCCCTCTACTCACCCACACCTACTGTTATTCTTTGGCGACGGCAGATGATGTTAGCCCAGAACTACTTGCTAGCACTCGAGTATACTGATAGATGGCTGATGGAAGAGCAAAGTGATGGTACGCTCAGGTTCTCTAGGCTAGTACGCACACACACACACACGCACACACACACACACTAGTGAAGCATGCACCGATGGAGCTACACTTGAGAAAAGATACTACTTTAATTGATCGGAGTGGAATGATCTTACATCGATGGAGTAGTGCTCCTTTTATTAGGGGATTACAAACCGACTATAGAACGCATGTGCTGACGTCCAGTGCCAAAATGACATCATGACTTACGTTGTAAAGCTTAGCTACTAAGCCACGCCTCCTCTACTGCTCAGGAAATTACTACTGCCGACATGCAGCTACTACTACCTTCTATCACTTCATAGCTAAGTACTAACTACTATTGCCGTTGCATGCAAGCTATGCCGCTACAAGCATGCGGAAGACCATCCGAAGACCAGGTTGACCCAACAATCTCCTCCTCAACCTTGTCGAAGGAGTTCCATGTTGACGGTTTCGACCTTGTTGTGCACCTTCTGAAGCTGGACGCGACCAAGTGTCTTTGCTGGATGTCCACCTTCTCGGCCTTTGTGTAGCCCGCACGCCGTGCTCGTCCTTCTTGATCTCGCAGTGATGCAATCGTCCCGCAGGCTCGCTGAGAATATCCCTCTAGGCGTCGGAACCTGTGTGGAGTGCCAACGTTGTTGTCGGCATCGAACAGGTCCGACCGCGCTGTTCGCGGGGACACGACATGCTCGGGAACCACCTCGCTCGTGGGCGTCAGTGTTCCTGGGGTCGTAGTGTTGGAAATATGCCCTAGAGGCAATAATAAAAGTATTATTATTATATTTCCTTGTTCATGATAATTGTCTTTTATTCATGCTATAACTGTATTATCCGGAAATCGTAATACACGTGTGAATACATAGACCACAATATGTCCCTAGTGAGCCTCTAGTTGACTAGCTCGTTGTGATCAACAGATAGTCATGGTTTCCTGGCTATGGACATTGGATGTCATTGATAACGGGATCACATCATTAGGAGAATGATGTGATGGACAAGACCCAATCCTAAGACTAGCACAAAAGATCGTGTAGTTCATTTGCTAGAGCTTTGCCAATGTCAAGTATCTCTTCCTTCGACCATGAGAGCGTGTAACTCCTGGATACCGTAGGAGTGCTTTGGGTGTATCAAACGTCACAACGTAACTGGGTGACTATAAAGGTGCACTACAGGTATCTCCGAAAGTATCTATTGTTTTATGCGGATCGAGATTGGGATTTGTCACTCCGTGTAAACGGAGAGGTATCTCTGGGCCCACTCGGTAGGACATCATCATATGCGCAATGTGACCAAGGAGTTGATCACGGGATGATGTGTTACGGAACGAGTAAAGTGACTTGCCGGTAACGAGATTGAACAAGGTATTGGATACCGATGATCGAATCTCGGGCAAGTAACATACCGATAGACAAAGGGAATTGAATACGGGATTGATTAAGTCCTTGACATCGTGGTTCATCCGATGAGATCATCGTGGAACATGTGGGAGCCATCATGGGTATCCAGATCCCGCTGTTGGTTATTGACCGGAGAACGTCTCGGTCATGTCTACATGTCTCCCGAACCCGTAGGGTCTACACACTTAAGGTTCGATGACGCTAGGGTTATAAAGGAAGTTTGTATGTGGTTACCGAATGTTGTTCGGAGTCCCGGATGAGATCCCGGACGTCACGAGGAGTTCCGGAATGGTCCAGAGGTAAAGATTTATATATGGGAAGTCCTATTTTGGCCACCGGAAAATGTTCGGGATTTTTCGGTATTGTACCGGGAAGGTTCTAGAAGGTTCCGGAGTGGGGCCCACCTGCATGGGGGGATCCACATGGACTTGGTAGTGGGGGCAAGGCCCCACACCCCTGGTCAAGGCGCACCAAGATCCCCCCTTAGAAGGAATAAGATCATATCCCGAAGGGATAAGATCAAGATCCCTAAAAAGGGGGGATAACAATCGGTGGGGAAGGAAATAATGAGATTTCTTTCCTCCCACCTTGGCCAACGCCCCAATGGACTTGGAGGGCAAGAAACCAGCCCCTCCACCCCTATATATAGTGGGGAGGCGCATGGGAGCTATACACGAAGTTCTGGCACAGCCCTACCTCTCTTCCTACTCCTCCTCTCCCATGGTGCTTGGCGAAGCCCTGCTGGATTGCCACGCTCCTCCACCACCACCACGCCGTTGTGCTGCTGTTGGATGGAGTCTTCCTCAACCTCTCCCTCTCTCCTTGCTGGATCAAGGCGTGGGAGACGTCACCGGGCTGTACGTGTGTTGAACGCGGAGGTGCCGTCCGTTCGGCACTAGGATCATCGGCGATTTGAATCACGACGAGTACGACTCCATCAACCCCGTTCACTTGAACGCTTCCGCTTAGCGATCTACAAGGGTATGTAGATGCACTCTCTTTCTACTCGTTGCTGGTATCTCCATAGATAGATCTTGGTGACACGTAGGAAAATTTTGAATTTCTGCTACGTTCCCCAACAGTGGCATCATGAGCTAGGTCTATTGCGTAGATTCTTTGCACGAGTAGAACACAAAGTAGTTGTGGGCGTTGATGTTGTTCAATATGCTTACCGTTACTAGTCCAATCTTGTTTCGACGGTATTGTGGGATGAAGCGGCCCGGACCGACCTTACACGTACTCTTACGTGAGACAGGTTCCACCGATTGACATGCACTTGGTGCATAAGGTGGCTAGCGGGTGCCAGTCTCTCCCACTTTAGTCGGAACGGATTCGATGAAAAGGGTCCTTATGAAGGGTAAATAGCAATTGGCATATCACGTTGTGGTCTTGCGTAGGTAAGAAACGTTCTTGCTAGAAACCCATAGCAGCCACGTAAAACATGCAACAACAATTAGAGGACGTCTAACTTGTTTTTGCAGGGTATGCTATGTGATGTGATATGGCCAAGAAGAATGTGATGAATGATATGTGATGTAAGAGATTGATCATGTTCTTGTAATAGGATTCACGACTTGCATGTCGATGAGTATGACAACCAGCAGGAGCCATAGGAGTTGTCTTTATTTATTGTATGACCTGCGTGTCATTGAAGAACGCCATGTAAACTACTTTACTTTATTGCTAAACGCGTTAGTCATAGAAGTAGAAGTAGTCGTTGGCGTGACAACTTCATGAAGACACGATGATGGAGATCATGATGATGGAGATCATGGTGTCGTGCCGGTGACGATGATGATCATGGAGCCCCGAAGATGAAGATCAAAAGGAGCAAAATGATATTGGCCATATCATGTCACTATTTGATTGCATGTGATGTTTATCATGTTTATGCATCTTGTTTTCTTAGGACGACGGTAGTAAATAAGATGATCCCTTACAAAATTTCAAGAAGTGTTCTCCCCTAACTGTGCACCGTTGCTACAGTTCGTCGCTTCTAAACACCACGTGATGATCGGGTGTGATGGATTCTTACGTTCACATACAACGGGTGTAAGACAGTTTTACACAGCGAAAACACTTAGGGTTAACTTGACGAGCCTAGCATGTGCAGACATGGCCTCGGAACACGGAGACCGAAAGGTCGAGCATGAGTCGTATAGTAGATACGATCAACATGAAGATGTTCACCGATGATGACTAGTCCGTCTCACATGATGATCGGACACGGCCTAGTTGACTCGGATCATGTAATCACTTAGATGACCAGAGGGATGTCTATCTGAGTGGGAGTTCATAAGATGAACTTAATTATCCTGAACATAGTCAAAAGACCTTTTGCAAATTATGTCGTAGCTCGCGCTATAGTTCTACTGTGTAGATATGTTCCTAGAGAAAATATAGTTGAAAGTTGATAGTAGCGATTATGCGATCAGTAGAAAGCTTATGTCCTTAATGCACCGCTCAGTGTGCTGAACCCCAACGTCGTTTGTCGATGTTGCGAACATCGGACATACACGTTTTGATAACTACGTGATAGTTCAACTAATGGTTTAAGTAGAGGCACCAAAGACATTTTCGAAACGTCGCGGAACATATGAGATGTTTCGAGGGCTGAAATTGGGATTTCAGGCTCGTGCCCATGTCAAGAGGTATAAGACCTCCGACGATTTTCTTAGCCTGCAAACTAAGGGAGAAAAGCTCAATCATTGAGCTTGTGCTCAGATTGTCTGTGCACAACAATCACTTGAATCGAGTGGGAGTTGATCCTCCAGATGAGATAGTGATGTTTCCCCAAAGTCATTGCCACCAAGCTGCTAGAGCTTCGTGATTAACTATAACATATCAGGGATAGATATGATGATCCTTGAAATATTCATGATGTTTGACACTGCGAAAGTAGAAATCAAGAAGGAGCATCAATTGTTGATGGTTGGTGAAACCACTAGTTTCAAGAAGGGCAAGGGAACAAAGGGATACTTCATGAAACGGCAATTCAGCTGCTGCTCTAGTGAAGAAACCCAAGGTTGAACCCAAACCCGAGACTAAGTGCTTCTGTAATAAGGGGAACAACCACTGGAGCAGCATTACCCTAGATACTTGGTAGATGAGAAGGCTGGCAAGGTCGATAGAAGTATATTGGATATACATTATGTTTATGTGTACTTTACTAGTACTCCTAGTAGCACCAGGGTATTGGATACCGGTTCGGTTGCTAAGTGTTAGTAACTCGAAATAAAAGCTACGGAATAAACGGAGACTAGCTAAAGGTGAGCTGACGATATATGTTGGAAGTGTTTCCAAGGTTGATATGATCAAGCATCGCACGCTCCCTCTACCACCGAGATTGGTGTTTGCGTTGAGCATAGACATGATTGGATTATGTCTATCGCAATACGGTTATTCATTTAAAGAGAATAATGGTTACTCTATTTATTTGAATAATACCTTCAATGGTCTTGCACCTAAAATGAATGGTTTATTGAATCTCGATCGTAGTGATACACATTTTCATGCCAAAAGATATAAGATAGTAATGATAGTACCACTTACTTGTGGCACTGCCATGTAAGTCATAATGGTATAAAACGCATGAAGAAGCTCCATGTTGATGGATCTTTGGACTCACTCGTTTTTGAAAAGTTTGAGACATGCGAACCATGTCTATTGGTGTATATGCATGAAGAAACTCCATGCAAATGGACCGTTTGGACTCACTTGATTTTGAATCACTTGAGATATGCAAATCATACCACATGGGCAAGATGACTGAAAAGCCTCGTTTTCAGTAAGATGGAACAAGATAGCAACTTGTTGGAAGTAACACATTTTGATGTGTCCAATCCAATGAGTGCTGAGGCATGCAATGAATATCGTTATGATCTTACTTCACAGATGATTCGAGTAGATGTTGAGAATATTTACTTGATGAAACACAAGTCTGAATTATTGAATGGTTCAAGTAATTTCAGAGTGAAGTAGAAGATCATTGTGACAAGAGGATAAAATGTCTATGATATGATCATAGAGATGAATATCTGAGTTACGAGTTTTGGCACACAATTAAGACATTGTGGAAATTGTTTTGCAATTAATACCGCCTGGAACACCATAGTGTGATGGTGTGTCCGAACATCATAGTTGCACCCTATTGGATATGGTGCGTACCATGATGTCTCTTATCGAATTACCACTATCGTTCATGGGTTAGGCATTAGAGACAACCACATTCACTTTAAATAGGGCACCACGTAATTCCGATGAGATGACACCGTATGAATTATGGTTTAGAGAAACCTAAGTTGTCGTTTCTTAAAAGTTTGGGGCTGCGACGCTTATATGAAAAAGTTTCAGGTTGATAAGCTCGAACCCAAAGCGGATAAAATGCATCTTCATAGGAAACCCAAAACAGTTGGGTATACCTCCTAATTCAGATCCGAAAGCAATATGGATTGTTTCTAGAATCAGGTCCTTTCTCGAGGAAAAGTTTCTCTCGAAAGAATTGAGTGGGAGGATGGTGGAGACTTGATGAGGTTATTGAACTGTCTCTTCAACTAGTGTGTGACAGGGCACAGGGAGTTGTTCCTGTGGCACCTACACCAATTGAAGTGGAAGCTTATGATATTGATCATGAAACTTCGGATCAAGTCACTCCCAAACCTCATAGGATGACAAGGATGCGTACTACTTCAGAGTGGTACGTAATCCTGTCTTGAAGGTCATGTTGCTAGACAACAATGAACCTACGAGCTATGGAGAAGCGATGGTGGGCCCGGATTCCGATAAATGGCTTGAGGCCATAAAATCCGAGAGAGGATCCATGTATGAAAACAAAGTGTAGACTTTGGCAGAACGGCTCGATGGTCGTAAGGCTAATGAGTACAGATGGATTTCAAAAGGAAGACGGACAATGATGGTAAATGTCACCATTAAGAAAGCTCGACTTGTCGTTAAGATGTTTTCCGACAAGTTCAAGGAGTTGACTACGATGAGATTTTATCACTCGTAGCGATGCTAAGAGTCTGTTGGAATTATATTAGCGATTACTGCATTATTTATGAAATCTTGCAGATAGGATGTCAAAACATTGTTTCCTCGACGATTTTAATGAGGAAAGGTTGTATGTGATACAACCGGAAGGTTTTGTCAATCCCGAAAGATGCTAATAAGTATGCAAAGCTCCAGCAATCCTTCTAAGGACTGGAGTGAGCATCTCGGAGTTGGAATGTATGCTTTGATGATGATCAAAAATTTTGGGTTTGTACAAAGTTTATGAGAAACTTGTATTTCCAAAGAAGTGAGTGGGAGCACTATAGAATTTCTGATGAGTAATTGTTGTTGACATATTGTTGATCAGAAATGATGTAGAATTTCTGGAAAGCATATAGGGTTATTTTGAAAGTGTTTTTCAATGGAAAGCCTGGATTAAGCTACTTGAACATTGAGCATCAAGATCTATAAGGATAGATCAAAATGCTTAATAATACTTTCAAATGAGCACATACCTTGACATGATCTTGAAGGTGTTCAAGATGGACCAGTCAAAGAAGGAGTTCTTGCCTGAGTTGTAAGGTACGAAGTTAAGATTTAAAGCTCGACCACGGCAGAATAGAGAGAAAGGACGAAGGTCGTCCCCTATGCTTAAGACGTAGGCTCTTCAGTATGCTATGCTGTGTACCGCACCTGAAGTGTGCCTTGCCATGAGTCAGTCAAGGGGTACAAGAGTGATCCAAGAATGGCTCACAGGACAGCGGTCAAAGTTATCCTTAGTAACTAGTGGACTAAGGAATTTTCTCGATTATGGAGGTGGTAAAAGAGTTCGTCGTAAAGGTTACGACGATGCAAGCTTGACACCTATCCGGATAGCTCTGAGTAGAGAGACCGGATACATATAATGGAGAAATAATTTAGAATAGCTCCAAGTAGAACAGTTGTTTGGAATAGCTCCAAATAGAGCGTGGTAGCTGCATCTAGGAGATGACATAGAGATTTGTAAAGCACACACGGATCTGAAAGGTTCAGACCCATTGACTAAAACCTCTCTCACAAGCAACATGATCAAACATAAAACTCATTGAGTGTTAATCACATAGTGATGTGAACTAGACTACTGACTCTAGTAAACTCTTGGGTATTAGTCACATGGCGACGTGACCTGTGAGTGTTAATCACATGGCGATGTGAACTAGATTATTGACTCTAGTGCAAGTGGGAGACTGTTGGAAATATGCCCTAGAGGCAATAATAAAAGTATTATTATTATATTTCCTTGTTCATGATAATTGTCTTTTATTCATGCTATAACTGTATTATCCGGAAATCGTAATACACGTGTGAATACATAGACCACAATATGTCCCTAGTGAGCCTCTAGTTGACTAGCTCGTTGTGATCAACAGATAGTCATTGTTTCCTGGCTATGGACATTGGATGTCGTTGATAACGGGATCACATCATTAGGAGAATGATGTGATGGACAAGACCTAATCCTAAGACTAGCACAAAAGATCGTGTAGTTCATTTGCTAGAGCTTTGCCAATGTCAAGTATCTCTTCCTTCGACCATGAGAGCGTGTAACTCCTGGATACCGTAGGAGTGCTTTGGGTGTATCAAACGTCACAACGTAACTGGGTGACTATAAAGGTGCACTACAGGTATCTCCGAAAGTATCTATTGTTTTATGCGGATCGAGACTGGGATTTGTCACTCCGTGTAAACGGAGAGGTATCTCTGGGCCCACTCGGTAGGACATCATCATATGCGCAATGTGACCAAGGAGTTGATCACGGGATGATGTGTTACGGAACGAGTAAAGTGACTTGCCGGTAACGAGATTGAACAAGGTATTGGATACCGACGATCGAATCTCGGGCAAGTAACATACCGATAGACAAAGGGAATTGAATACGGGATTGATTAACTCCTTGACATCGTGGTTCATCCGATGAGATCATCGTGGAACATGTGGGAGCCATCATGGGTATCCAGATCCCGCTGTTGGTTATTGACCGGAGAACGTCTCGGTCATGTCTACATGTCTCCCGAACCCGTAGGGTCTACACACTTAAGGTTCGATGACGCTAGGGTTATAAAGGAAGTTTGTATGTGGTTACCGAATGTTTTTCGGAGTCCCGGATGAGATCCCGGACGTCACGAGGAGTTCCGGAATGGTCCGGAGGTAAAGATTTATATATGGGAAGTCCTATTTTGGCCACCGAAAAATGTTCGGGATTTTTCGGTATTGTACCGGGAAGGTTCTAGAAGGTTCCGGAGTGGGGCCCACCTGCATGGGGGGACCCACATGGACGTGGGTAGTGGGGGCAAGGCCCCACACCCCTGGTCAAGGCGCACCAAGATCCCCCCTTAGAAGGAATAAGATCATATCCCGAAGGGATAAGATCAAGATCCCTAAAAAGGGGGGATAACAATCGGTGGGGAAGGAAATAATGAGATTTCTTTCCTCCCACCTTGGCCAACGCCCCAATGGACTTGGAGGGCAAGAAACCAGCCCCTCCACCCTTATATATAGTGGGGAGGCGCATGGGAGCTATACACGAAGTTCTGGCACAGCCCTACCTCTCTCCCTACTCCTCCTCTCCCATGGTGCTTGGCGAAGCCCTGCTGGATTGCCACGCTCCTCCACCACCACCACGCCGTTGTGCTGCTGTTGGATGGAGTCTTCCTCAACCTCTCCCTCTCTCCTTGCTGGATCAAGGCGTGGGAGACGTCACCGGGCTGTACGTGTGTTGAACGCGGAGGTGCCGTCCGTTCGGCACTAGGATCATCGGTGATTTGAATCACGACGAGTACGACTCCATCAACCCCGTTCACTTGAACGCTTCCGCTTAGCGATCTACAAGGGTATGTAGATGCACTCTCTTTCTACTCGTTGCTAGTCTCTCCATAGATAGATCTTGGTGACACGTAGGAAAATTTTGAATTTCTGCTACGTTCCCCAACACGTAGTTCCTGACGTCACACTCCCTGAGAACTCCTTTCCCAGGGTTGTCAAGTCGGACGTCATGCTACCCGGGAACTCCCTTCCCGGGAATGATTTGTCGGACACCGCACTACCCGGAGTGGCTTCTCCCAAGGTAGCGGACTCCTTGTCGCTCTTCGCATTAGACTTGCTTGTCGGGTCTCCCCGACAGTTGTGAGTCGTCCCTCCTGCACAGACTCGATGGACCCTGAGCGTGTCGGGGTTGCGGCGTGGCCGACCATAGAGCACCGTGCCTCCTGCACGGTCTCGACAGTCGCCACCAGCGTGGTTTGGGCGTGCCCTTCCAGAGAGTGTTGTGCCTCCCGTACGAACTCGATGGACCCCGAGCATATCAGGGTCGCGTCATGGCCGACTAGAGAGCGTCGTGCCTCCTCCATGGTCTCGATGGTCGCCGGAGTCATGATCGAGGCCTTGCCGCCCCATGACCGTCTCTTCATCACGTCCCCTAGTTGAGGCATGTCGAAGAGTGTCGTGTCGCCCACACGGGCTTGTAGAACCCTGAGAACCTGGTTGTCGGGGTGTGGCCGACCTGAGACAACCGTGCCTCTTGCACAGGGTCATTGGTCGCTAGCATCATGGTCGGGACGTGGCCCACCAGATGCGTCGTTGTCATGCCTCCTGACACGGGCTTGTCAGGTCCCGAGGATGTCGGGTACGCCTTTGCCGTGCCAACTTGCACGGGCTTGACCAGCATCGCAGGGGATGTGGTTACCGAGGCATGGCTCCCCCACACCCGGGTCTTCATCTCCTCCCAATCGTAGTCCCCCGAGAACATTGTTGTCAGGGAGAGCGCTACCGATGTCGGGAGGTGATTACTTGAAGAGCTCCGTGCCTCCTGCACAGGCTTGACGGTTGCCGGCACCGTGGTCGCCGGAGGTGCTGCGCCCTCCTGCACGGCTTCGATGCTTGTCGGGGCCATGATCTCCGGAGGCGCTGGGCCCTCCTGCATGGTATCGACGCAAGCCATCATCATTACTGACCACCGTCCTCTTCAACCTCGACGAGGTTTGCCGCGGCCGCGGCATCCTCGTCAGCCATCCTCTTGCGGCACTCACGGGCCCAGTGGCCCATGATGCTGCAATATCGGCACTTGTCCCGGTCGTCGTTGCCGGCACCTCGTTCGGCTCCGCCCTGGGTGCGACCGCTGCCTCTGCCGGTGCCGCCTCCACTGCTCTGGGCACCGCCACCACGTCCTTGACGCTTCCTCGCCTCCCACTTCTTCGAGCATAGGAGTTGTCCGCCGCCGAAGCTCTCGCGGCCGTCGTCAAGGCGGTCCTCGACCACCCGCAACCGGCCCGTGAGCTCCTCAATGGAGAGCTCACTCAGGTCGAGCAAGGTCTCGATGGAGACCGCTACCTGAGCGAAGCGAGGTGGCACGACGTGGAGAAATTTCCGCACGACTCTCGCATCGTCCATGGTGTCACCAAGCGCTCGGAGTTATGACGCAACGCTGGAGATCCGCATGGCAAAGTCGTCGACGAGCTCGCCCTCCTTCAAGGCGATGATCTCAAATTCCACCTGCAGCTTCTGCGCGTTCGCCTCGCGCACGCGGTTGCGGCTGAGGCGCTGGGTACGGATGGCTTCCCACGCCTCCTTGGCGCTTGCCTTCGCCGTGAGCATGCCGTGCATCTTCGGTGGCGTGGTGCGCATGAGGGCCGCCACGGCTTTCCTGTCCTCCTTTCTCTCAACCAGGTGGTCCTCCATGGGAGCCCAGAGGCTCGCCACATGAAGCTTGCACTCCATGACCAACGCCCACTCACTGTAGTTCGAGCGCGTGAGCATAGGGAAGGTGATGGGCACGCTACCGCTGATTGCGGTCTCGTGCACGATCTCCCTAACCACTACCTCACCGCGATGGCCGCGCCTGGACCGGCTGTGCCCTCGCCACTCCTCCGAAGCCGGCGACTGGGTGCCGTCCTGTGATGGCCGCGACTGGGAACCACCCGAGATGGTGCGCTGCTGCACTCCTTTTGCACCGGCCATGGCTACTGCAACCTGAGGCTCTGATGCCAATTGTTAGCCCAGAACTACTCGCTAGCACTCGAGTATACTGATAGATGACCGGTGGAAGAGCAAAGTGATGGTACGCTCAGACTCTCTAGGCTAGTACGCACACACACACTAGTGAAGCATGCACCGATGGAGCTACACTTGAGAAAAGATACTACTTGAATTGATCGGAGTGGAATGATCTTACATCGATGGAGTAGTGCTCCTTTTATAGGGGATTACAAACCGACTACAGAACGCATGTGCTGACGTCCAGTGCCAAAATGACATCATGACTTACGTTGTAAAGCTTAGCTACTAAGCCACGCCTCCTCTACTGCTCAGGAAATTACTACTGCCGACATGCAGCTACTACTACCTTCTATCACTTCATAGCTAAGTAACAACTACTACTGTCATTGCATGCAAGCTGTGCCGCTACATGCATGCGGAAGACCATCCGAAGACCAGGTTGACCCAACAGACGAACCAGTAAACCCTCGTACAGCCATACTTCCCTCCGCGTGGGAAACAACTGCCGAGTCTTCCCTGCCTCCGTGTTGTTCCCTTCCTAGGCCTCACCATCTTCCACCACCCTGGTGCTCTCGGCGCGGCCTGGTCAACGTGGTCAATGACCGACATGCATCTGAAGTGGACTGTACGTGGAGAGGCCGGCAGCTGGGTCCACGGGCGCACGCAAGGAAATGCCTCCTTATTACGCGCAAAATAATGATTCCTCCACCTGACATCAGGGACCCACCGACAGGGCCCCTGTATTTCGCGAAAAAAACGTTACCGCCGCTGACAGCTTGGACCCACCAACTATATCATTGCACGCAAGGAAGTGCCTCCTTATTACGCACAAAAAAATGAATAATCCCCCTGTTAGCTGGGACCCAGTATAGTGGCAGGCTGACTTGTGGGCCTACTAAGTTGACGGGGACGGAGGGCTTTGTCAACTTAGTCAATATGCACGATTCTAGCTCCAGTGACCATACGATGTCCATCCAATGACCATAGTGCTTCTTCAACCTCTGGTCTTCTTGCTCTAGCCGCCCAAACCAGCGCCGGTCGTGCCTCGTGCTCCTGCCTCCCGTGGCCGGCTGTGATGTGGCGGAGGCCTCACCGCCCCCTACTACTCCCACCACTGGCCAGGCCATCCCTCTACTCGCCCACACCCCCTGTTATTTTGCGGCGACGGCAGCCTCACACCACAACGAACCAGTGAACCCTCGTACTTCTCTACGCGTGGGCTTCCACTGCCGTGTCTTCCCCGACTCCGCGTCGTCCCCTTCCTAGGCCTCGCCTCGTCTACCGCCCTGGTGCTCTTGGCACGGCGTGGTCAACGTGGTCAAGGAACGGCTTCCATCAGACGTGGACTGTATGTGGAGAGGCTGACAGCTGGGTCCATGGCCGCAGCAAGGAAGTGCCTCCTTATTACGTGCAAAATAATTATTCCTCCACCTTACAGCGGGGACCCACCAGACGGGCCACCGTATTTCACGAAAAAATCATTTCCCCCCTGACTGCTGGGACCCACCAGCTACACCTTCGCATGCAAGGAAGTGCGTCCAGGCAAAAAAACAAAACGATTCGCCCCCCTATCTGCTGGGACCCACCAGCTACATCTTCGCACGCAAGGAAGTGCCTGACAGTCGGGACCCACCTGGTCGAAGCGTACGTAGCGTTGTCATTCTGGTCACGAATGTGTACATACATATATACTGGTGGATGTAGGGGCGCGCACGTGTCGTAGTAGAGGCGTGGACATAGCATGTACACGCACGTACAGCGGCCAGGGTGCAAGAAAGAAAATACGACCATGTACGTACATACGGACAGGGTCTCGAACGCCTAATCGCGCATACGTATGGCCAGGGCTCGTGTAAATGGCTGGGTCGGAACGGAGAAACAACGTTGTCGTCGTGTTCATGGGCAGGCAACGGAATGCGTCGTGTTCATGGGGAGGCAACGGAATGTGTTGTGTCCATCGGGAGGCAACGGAAAGCGTGGGAGCCAACTGGCTGGGTCGGAACGGAAGGCGTCGTCGTGTTCATCAGGAGGGCTTGGACGGAACAGGCAATGGAAACGAGGCCTGGCGTACCGCACAATGGAGGAAATGGACCTCCTACGTTCGGAACGGGGTCCTGTTGATCGGTAGGGGTGTGGCATACCACAGTATGGAGGAAACGGACCTCCTATGGTCGAAATGGGGGTCCTGTTGATCGGGAGGGGTGTGGCGTACCGCAAAACGGACGAAACGGACCTCCTATGGTCAAAACGGGGGTCCTGTTGATCGGGAGGGGTGTGGCGTACCGCAAAACGTATGAAACGGACCTCCTACGGTCAAAACAGGGGTCCTTTTGATCGGGAGGGGTGTGGCGTACCGCAAAACGGACGAAACGGACTTGTGTTGGAACGCTACGGTCGAAATGGGGGTCCTGTTCATTGGGAGG
>NC_041381.1:671305549-671323126 GCF_002162155.2 Triticum dicoccoides
CTCAATGTTCATCCAGAGGCAGCATCAATCGGCTGCAGTTAGCAGCAGTAGCGAAGGAATCGCTCGATCGGGTTCAGTTAACAGCCATCGATCGATCGCTCGGGTTCAATAATGCGTAGCCTGCAGTGCAATCGCTCGGGTTCAGTTAGATCCCAACGCCTCGCTCGGGTTCAGTTAGAGCCAATGCCTCTCACACACGCGTGTACGTGTACAAGAGAAACGCGCATCGCTCGGCCCCCGACTTCCCACCATAACCGGGAACTCCCTGAAATTTTCCTCCCCCTCGCTTCTACCACGGTTTTTTCCATCATGGATGGCCCAAAGAATGTCATGCAGCTGCGTCTCTGGCCCTCCCAGGACGAAAATCCCATTTTCTGTCATGAGTTTTTGTCATAGAAGTAGGAGCCCACCACATCTATGATGATACCGGGTTTTGTCACAATTATTGTCATAGAAGTGTCATATGTATGACAGAAAAAAAATTCGTTCGGCCCAAAATGTCACGGATGTGTCTTTTTTTTGTAGTGTTGCCTGTGTTACAAGGTGTGAAGTTGAGTGAAAGTGCAACTATCCCTAGGTGGTTTTGGTAATTGATAACAACATATAGCTCATTGAGCTAACACTATTCCAAGACAAATATTTCAGGAAAGCTCAATGAATGGCATGGCATGGATGATGAAAGTGGATCCCTCAAAATATTAAGGATAAAAGGATTAGCTCAAGCTCAAAATCTCAAGACTCTGCATTTTACATTTTAGTGATCCAATATCACATTGAGTCTATAGGAAAAGCCAATACTATCAAGGAGGGATGAGGTGTTGCTTGATGAGTTTCTTGCTTCAAGTGCTTAGTGATATGCTCCAAAAACCCTCAACTACTTTCTCATATCCACATATGACCTAAACCTAAAGTCAAACTCGGCCCCACCGATTCTTTCAATCCGGCGCCACCGAGTTCAGATGTCATAGCCACTGCCACAAACCCTAGGAAAATCGGTCTCACCGATAGGGATCTCAGTCTCACCGAGATTGGATTGTAATCTCTCTGTTTCCCTTCGTAACGTTTTGGTCTAACCGAAGTGAGCGATGGGTCCCACCGAGATTGCAATGTAAACTCTCTGTTTCCCTTTCGTAACATTTCGGTCTCACCAAAAAGAGCGAATCGGTCCCACCGAGTTTGCCTGACCAACTCTCTGGTTAGCTAATTACCAAAATCAGTCTCACCGAGTTTTTGTAATCGGTCTCACCGAGATTACGTTATGCCCTAACCCTATCCATATCGGCCCTACCGAGTTGCATTTCGGTCCCACCGAAAATCCTAACGGTCACATTGTTTACTGAATCGGTCTGACCGAGTTTGTTGATTCGGTCCCACTGAGATTGGTAAATTGTGTGAAACGATTAGATTTTGTGTGGAGTCTATAAATACCCCTCCACCTCCTCTTCATTCGTGGAGAGAGCCATCAGAACAAGCCTACACTTCCAACATCCTATTTCTGAGAGAGAACTACCTACTCATGTGTTGAGGCCAAGATATTCCATTCCTACCATATGAATCTTGATCTCTAGCCTTCCCAAGTTGCTTTCCACTCAAATATTGTTTCCACCAGATCCAAATCCTATGAGAGAGAGTTGAGTGTTGGTGAGACTATCACTTGAAGAACAAGAGCAAGGAGTTCATCATCAACGCACCATTTGTTACTTCTTGGAGAGTGGTGTCTCCTAGATTGGCTAAGTGTCACCTGGGAGCCTCCGACAAGATTGTGGAGTTGAACCAAGGAGTTTGTAAGGGCAAGGTGATCGCCTACTTTGTGAAGATCTACCGCTAGTGAGGCAAGTCCTTCGTGGGCGACGGCCATGGTGGGATAGATAAGGTTGCTTCTTTGTGGACCCTTCTTGGGTGGAGCCCTCCGTGGACTTGCGCAACCGTTACCCTTCGTGGGTTGAAGTCTCCATCAACGTGGATGTACGATAGCACCACCTATCGGAACCACGACAAAAACATCCATGTCTCCAATTGCATTTGAATTCTCCAAACCCTTCCCTTTATATTCTTGCAAGTTGCATGCTTTACTTTCCCCTGCTCATACACTCTTTGCATGCTTGCTTGAATTGTGTGAAGATTACTTGACTCGTGCTAAAATAGTTAAAATCTGCCAAAGACTAAAATTGGGAAAAGGTTAAGTTTTTAATTGGTCAAGTAGTCTAATCACCCCCCCCCCTCTAGACATACTTCAAGGTCCTACAAGTGGTATCAGAGCTTTGGTCTCCATTTGCTTTGATTTCCATAGCTTTTGGTGGTCATAGCCTTGGTTTCACAACCTAGGAGAGAATGGCGTCTAGCGAGGGAAACTATCACCGTAGAGGTCCTTACTTTGATGGCACTAATTTTGCTAGTTGGAAGCATAAGATGAAAATGCATATTCTCGGACATAACCCCGCCGTTTGGGCTATTGTGTGTATTGGCTTGCAAGGTGAATTCTTTGATGGGAGAGAACCGAACCGTGAAGCTAGCGCGGATGAGTTGAAGATGCTGCAATACAACGCTCAAGCTTGCGATATCCTCTTCAACGGATTGTGCCCCGAAGAATTCAACAAAATCAGCCGTCTTGAGAATGCAAAGGAAATTTGGGACACTTTGATTGATATGCATGAAGGTACCGACTCCGTCAAGGAATCCAAGTTGGATGTGCTCCAAAGTGAGCTTGACAAGTTCAAAATGAAGGATGGTGAAGGTGTCGCTAAAATGTACTCTAGGCTTGCTCTTATCACAAATGAGATTGCGGGCTTAGGAAGTGAAGAGATGACCGACAGATTCATCATCAAGAAGATCCTAAGAGCATTGGATGGAAAATATGATACCGTGTGCACATTGATCCAAATGATGCCAAACTACAAGAATCTCAAGCCAATGAAAGTCACTGGAAGAATTGTTGCCCATGAGATGTCACTCAAGGATAAAGAGGAACTTCATAACAAGTCAAGTGGTGCTTACAAAGCCTCATGTGAAGCCCCTACACCATCAAATGAGAAACAAACCTTCAATGAAGAATTGAGCTTAATGGTGAAGAACTTCAACAAATTCTACAAGACTAGGAGCAAAGAAAGAAGCTCCAAGTCAAGGTCCTACAATGACAAAAGATCTTCCAGTCGAGAGCGCAATTGCTACAATTGTGGGAGACCCGGACACTATTCCAATGAGTGTACGGCACCCTACAAAAGAACAGAAGATTCTCCCAAGAGAAGAAGTAGAAGATAAGAATCACCGCCAAGAGAGAGAAGGAGTAGAGATGATCGTTATGAACGAAGAACATCCCAGAGAAGCAATGATTCTGAAAGGAAGGACAAGTCATCAAAGAGCAACACAAAACTAAGACATCAAGCTCATGTTGGTGAATGGTTATCCGGTTCAGACTCTGAACATCACTCCGAGAGAAGCTATCACTCCGACTCCGAACATACACAAGATGAAGGAGTTGTCGGTCTAGCACTTGTGTCGACCAACTCCTACGACATATTTGATTCACCAAATGAAGGAATTGGAAGATGCTTCATGGCTAAAGGCCCTAAGGTAACTCACCCCGAGTATGTTGATTTCAATAGTGATGAAGATGACTTGTTAGGTGATGATGATTTACTTGTTGACAACTCTAGTGATGAATACTATGATGAAACATCAATTAATCATGCTAAACAAGATAAAATGAATGACAATGACAAGAGAAGATTGAGCTTCTAACTAAAGAACTAAACACTCTTAAGTTAGCTCATGAAACTATCTTAGGGGATCATCGAGAACTTTTAAGGACTCATGAGAAGTTACGCTTTGAAAAGCTCAACCTTGAGCAAGAGCATGAGTTCTTAAAGGCAATCAATGACGATCTCCGTAAGAAAAGTTCTTCTTACATTGCCAAGCGTTTACTCTTATCTACTTACATGCCTCAAGTCAAGTCCAATACCAAGAACAAAAAGGATTCTTCCTCTAGTAGTAACAATAATCATGCTAAATCCAATATTGTTGCTTCTAGTAGTTCTCTTGATTCCACTAATGATTCTCTTAGCCAAGTTATACTTGAGCAAGAAAATATCTTATTGAAGGGAATTATAGAGAAAGGTGTATATAAGAGCCTTGCCGGGAGTAAGCAATTCGAGGAAATTGTACGCAAGCAAGGAAGGCACCGGAAGAATCAAGGTGTTGGTATTGAACGAAAGTTCAATGCCAATGGAGTTGAGTGGGAAGAAGATCAATATCCCAAGACGTAGATTGTTCCTCGACAAGAGAAGTATGATCCTACTTCCTTCAAGGGAACACAAGCTCAAGATGATCTTCCACCACAAGACCACAAGAACAAAGGCAAGGACAAGCTTCAAGAGGAGATAGATGCATTTGAAGAAGCTCCTAAGGCCTTGGTCAAGTGGGTTCCCAAGACTACGTCAAGTTCTACTTCATCAAGCACAACTACAACTCCAAGGATTCCCATCAAGATGATGTGGATCCCGAAAAAGAAGAACTAGAGAGTTCTTGAGGGTGACTCCGCCAACATTCTTCACTCATATCATTATGGCAAGGACAAGTGCAATCAACTTCCACATCTTGCACTAGTTCAAGGAGTCACAAACCCTCATGTTGGTAAGGCAAGGGACAAGGTAACCTAATGCTTTCATGGACATCATCTTGTGTGAACATCACTCTATGTCTATGGATATACTTGTTTGTTCCTTGTGAGACTAACCCGTGTAGGTATTGAAAGTGCAACTCACTCCAAAGGATTGCTCCAAATGATCTGCATCAACATTGAGCATCCACTTCTTCAACACCTACATGAAGTCATCATCGACAAAACCCAAGGTTAGTTTATCCCTCTAAGGGGGGATCTCACATCTAGGGGGAGCTTAACTCTAAGAATTGAGTCAAAGTAACTCTAGTGGTGTGAACATATCAATGCATTATGTAAAAGTGGTAACCCCACTTGAGCTTAAACGATGAGTATGACCTATAATCAAATGTTCTCATTTGACTCCTAAGTCAATATACTCATATATAGATGACCTAGTCATCGCCAATTGGTTGATAGATGCTAGAATTGATTGTGCATGCTTTGCCACATATTTCATTTGCCATTTTATTGTGTGAGCATGTTGGTTGCACATTTTACTCATTCGAGGACATCCACTTGGTTCTTTGATTGATTGGCTTCTTTTTCTTTTGCCAAGTGGATGAACAAGAATGCCTAAGAACCTTCTCTAACTATCTATGCTTTTCTTGTCTCAAACTCTATTCATGCTACATCACAAAATTTGATCAAGTCAGATTCGAACCACTCTATGTGAGGAGCACTCGGAGTCCCTGATTCGTCATGGACTTAAACTTCCAAAACTTCTTTGTGTGTTTCGGTCTAACCGATTCTTCCATTTCGGTCATACCGAGATCCCTAAGTCGATCTAGGTTTTCAATCTCGATGCAACCAATTTGAACTTTTCGGTCTCACCGAGTTGCTGTAACTGTCAACAGTTATGCATCTCGGTGCCACCGAGTTGTTCCACTCAGTCACACCGACAGGGTCAGGCTATATATACACATGGGCAAATATTTGGAAAACTTTCTCCAAACTACTTCGCCCACGCATAGCTCGCTCTGCCTCCTAGGTCTTCGGATCGTCGACTTCGTCGCCAGCTGCCTCTAGTCGCTGGTCTCCGCCGCCGCCAACGGAATTCATCCCCGCCGTTGCTGCCGTAGCGAGTTCATCGCCAAACTAGGGTATGGACTCGATCACAGTGCTATCCCCGTCCAATTTCTAGCACATTGTGTTCATTATGTTTCTTGCCATGATGGAAACACCTCTATCCAGTCAAAACAATCCTTAGAAGAGATGTGATTTGAAAATTTAGGGTTAGGTTTCCGCCGTAACCATCTCGGACCCACCGAGTTGAAAAACTTGGTCCCACCGATTTGGCTAACGCCATTGCACAAGTGACTCACGGTCTAACCGGGAATTGCTAATCAGTGTGACCGATTTTAGAACTCAGTGAAACCCTAGCAGTCTCGGTGCCACCGAACTATGACTCGGTCTAACCGAGATCACTAGTTTAGGTTCCAAAAGCTGCTACGGTATCACCGAGTTTGAAAATCTGTTGATCCGAAATGCTTTTTGTTGAAAACTAAAACAAAGTTTTTTGAATCATTCTTTTGCAAAAATCTCTGCATTTTGTGATGCTCATCCATTCTATCTCATCTATAACTATCCATAGGGTCAGTAGTCAGTGTTTGCATCATGTCAGACCAAAGTGATAGTCAGAACAAGTCAGAAGAGCAGATTCACACGAGTGAGGGCACTAGTCCCTCCACTACTAGGGAAAAGCCTAGCAGCAGCGCGGGTTTTGGGCGTATCAGTAGCGCGGGTGCCTGCGCTACTGATACGGCGCCACAGCTAACTTGTAGCAGTAGCGCATGTTGACACACGCTACTGCTATACATGGTTAGCTATAGCGTGCGCTGCAGACAGCGCTACTGCTAATTATCTGTAGCGGGTCTTATACCCCGCGCTATTGCTATTACTTTCAAAAACAAAAAAAATCCCAATCTCGTGCGTGTTGTCAATGGCAGGAGTGGTTCGATCTAGCGACAGTTGGGATCGCCGGAGGCATGAACGGACATCGGCAGACCAGATCCGGCGGTGGCTGTTGGAGAGGGCCCGTTTATATGGAAGAGCCAGGCCGCAGCGTGGGGCTCCTCTTCCCGACCATGCCAGATAGCTCCTGGTCCTCCATGGCGACGACCTGCACGGGCATGAACATGGGAGGGTGAGTCAAACCAGAGGGGGAGAGAGAAAAGGAAAACCGAGGGAGAGAGGAAGGAGACGGATGGAGTAGCGGAGCTAGTCACCGGTGGTGAGGTGCTCCGGTGTGGTGGCGCGGGGCGGTGGCCTCCTAGACGTCGGTGGAAGATCGGCGAGCTCCTAGACGCCGGTGGAGCGAGACGGAGGCCTCTTTCGGCACCATGGAGGAGGAGGGGCGCATGGGCAAGCGGTCCATGTGAGAGCATATGGAAAGTGAGAGGAGAGAGTGGCGGAAGAGAGGAGGGATTTGGGGGAGGAGATGGGGATTCCGCCGAGGATATAGCGACTTCACCTACCTTGTACTTAGTAGTAGCGAGGGGTATAAAACCATGCTACTACTATCAACTTAGTAGTAGCGCGGGTTTATACTCCTCGCTACTACTATAGCATGTCTCAGGGGACACGGTAGAGACTGCTTAGTAGTAGCGAGGGTTAAAAACCCACGCTACTACTATCAACTTAGTAGTAGCGAGGGGTAAAAACCCGCGCTACTAGTAAGTAGTAGTAGCGAGGGTTATAAACTCTTGCTACTAGTAAGCGTCTGCCTATAAGCTTTTCCCTAGTAGTGCTCTAGCACTTCAGATGATGGCAGCAGGAGCACCCCAAGCAATTTGCCCAAAGCAGCCACAAGAGCCAGAAGGAAGAGAACCTCAGACTCTGAGGATTGAGAAGTGGTTGGCCACCCTAACTCAAAACCAGGAGAGGCTGGAAAGAATCATGGAACAAAAATTCTATGATTTAGATGTCAAAGTAACTGAGATTCAGTCAGTTGTGGAGCAGCTATAGGATGACATGCATGAGAGGAAGGGCAGGATAACTACTGATGCATTTGCCAGAGTGCCTCGAGCTCAGAGATTAGCTGCAGAGCCAGTAACAGACACCAGAGCCACTTCATCTGCACCAGCTACAACTCCAGTGCAACCAGCTCCAGCACCAACTCCTTCAGCTCCATCCACATCAACTGAAGTCTTCGTCCAAGGAGCCATCTCTACACCACCAACTGAAGACCAAGCCTGAGAGAAGAAATAGTACTATGCATTTTCTAGGAACTTTTCGGTAACTTGTTGCCAAAGGGGGAGAAAAATGTATAGATCATAGGCTTCAAGAGAGATAGTTTGCTTTTGTTCTCTCTTGTCTTCTTGGTTGAACTTTATTTGCTTTTTCTTGCTTGAGATACTATGTTATTGCCTGTGTGAGACATTGATGATCATGTGTTTGATCATAAGCTACACTTATGCTTGTTAAATGATATTATCCCATTCATCTTTATATGATCATTCACTTTGCTTGGTGATGAGTGCATGTATTCAATCTTTATTATTTTGAGCGCCCCGCCAAGATGTATGTGACATGGAAGAGTAACCCATGAGCCTAATCCCTTGTGCATTTGCAGTCCAAAGCAAATATTAAATCTATGCACAAATTTAGGGCGAGCTCTTGCTTATCACATACTTCTCAAAGCGACGATGTTTTTCAATCTTATTATCATTTGTCGAAGCTCGGATCTATATGTTGTCATCAATTACCAAAATGGGGGAGATTGAAAGTGCAACTATCCCTAGGTGGTTTTGGTAATTCATAACAACATATAGCTCATTGAGCTAACACTATTACAAGACAAATATTTCAGGAAATCTCAATGAATGGCATGGCATGGATAATGAAAGTGGATCCCTCAAAATATTAAGGATAAAAGGATTAGCTCAAGCTCAAAAGCTCAAGACTCTGCATTTTACATTTTAGTGATCCAAGATCACATTGAGTTTATAGGAAAAGCCAATACTATCAAGGAGGGATGAGGTGTTGCTTGATGAGTTTCTTGCTTCAAGTGCTTAGTGATATGCTCCAAAAACCCTCAACTACTTTCTCATATCCACATATGACCTAAACCTAAAGTCAAACTCGGCCCCACCGATTCTTTCTATCTGGCGCCACCGAGTTCAGATGTCATAGCCACTTCCACAAACCCTGGGCAAATCGGTCTCACCGATAGGGATCTCGGTCTCACCAAGATGGGATTGTAATCTCTCTGTTTCCCTTCGTAACGTTTTGGTCTAACCGAAGTGAGCGACCGGTCCCACCGAGATTGCAATGTAAACTCTCTGTTTCCCTTTCATAACATTTTGGTCTCACCGAAAACAGCGAATAGGTCCCACCAAGTTTGCCTGACCAACTCTCTGGTTAGCTAATTACCAAAATCGGTCTCACCGAGTTTGTGTAATCGGTCTCACCAAGATTACGTTATGCCCTAACCCTAACCATATCGGCCCTACCGAGTTGCATTTCGGTCCCACCAAAAATCCTAATGGTCACATTGTTTACTGAATCGGTTTGACCAAGTTTGTTGATTCGGTCCCACCGAGATTGGTAAATTTTGTGTAACGGTTAGATTTTGTGTGGAGGCTATAAATACCCCTCCACCTCCTTTTCATTCATGGAGAGAGCCATCAGAACAAGCCTACACTTCTAGCATCCTATTTCTGAGAGAGAACTACCTACTCATGTGTTGAGGCCAAGATATTCCATTCGTACCATATGAATCTTGATCTCTAGCCTTCCCAAGTTGCTTTCCACACAAATATTCTTTCCACCAGATCCAAATCCTATGAGAGAGAGTTGAGTGTTGGGGAGACTATCACTTGAAGCACAAGAGCAAGGAGTTCATCATCAACGCACGATTTGTTACTTCTTGGAGAGTGGTGTCTCCTAGATTGGCTAGGTGTCACTTGGGAGCCTCCGACAAGATTGTGGAGTTGAACCAAGGAGTTTGTAAGGGCAAGGAGATCGCCTACTTCGTGAAGATCTACCGCTAGTGAGGCAAGTCCTTCGTGGGCGACGGCCATGGTGGGCTAGACAAGGTTGCTTCTTCGTGGACCTTTCTTGGGTGGAGCCATCCGTGGACTCGTGCAGCCGTTACCCTTCGTGGGTTGAAGTCTCCATCAACGTGGATGTACAATAGCACCACTGTCGGTGTCAAAACCGGCGGATCTCGGGTAGGGGGTCCCGAACTATGCGTCTAGGCGGATGGTAACAGGAGACAAGGGACACGATGTTTTTACCCAGGTTCGGGCCCTCTCGATGGAGGTAAAACCCTACTCCTGCTTAATTGATATTGATGATATGGGTAGTACAAGAGTAGATCTACCACGAGATCAACGAGGCTAAACCCTAGAAGCTATCCTATGGTATGATTGTTGTTCGTCCTACGGACTAAAACCCTCCGGTTTATATAGACACCGGAGAGGGTTAGGGTTACACAGAGTCGGTTACAATGGTAGGAGATCTACATATCCGTATCGCCAAGCTTGCCTTCCACGCCAAGGAAAGTCCCATCCGGACACGGGACGAAGTCTTCAATCTTGTATCTTCATAGTCCAGGAGTCCGGCCAAAGGTGATAGTTCGTCTATCCGGACACCCCCTAATCCGGGACTCCCTCAGTAGCTCCCGAACCAGGCTTCAATGACGACGAGTCCGGCGCGCATATT
Organism: Triticum dicoccoides; assembly: GCF_002162155.2. Taxonomy (NCBI): domain Eukaryota; kingdom Viridiplantae; phylum Streptophyta; class Magnoliopsida; order Poales; family Poaceae; genus Triticum; species Triticum dicoccoides. Next base: position 671,315,871 of record NC_041381.1, read on the forward strand.
GTCTTTGGCATTGCAAGGCGGGTTCCTCCTCCAAATACTTCATTGAAGATTTTGAACACAAGGATAGTGTCCAGCTCTGCAAAATAAGTTCCACATACCACCGTAGAGAGAATAATCTTTACACAAATTCGATTTGCTGATGTATTCTGCAGCGTGACGTCACACCATTTTGTGATTTCGATGCAGGAACTGCGCCAGATTGTAAAGGATATAAATAGTCCACCTCCGCAACCCGAGGATCCGGAACGATTCCTCGATCCAGCCTCCCAAGAGGATCCTGACATATTGGTGGAGCTGATTGATGGGGTATTTCACCAACTAAGCATCGATAATGCCTTGGTTGCCATTACAGCCGATTACCCCGGAATACTTCCAGCCTCACAGGTAACTGAGACCGAAGCCCCAGTACTTTGATGATGACCCATCCATGCTTATTTTTTATCACCGTATATTAATGGTGTTTCGCAGGGGGTGGCTTCGAGGCAGGAGGCCGAGCCCGCGGCGGCTAGCCAACAAGGGGCAGCACGGCCATGCATGCTAAAAAGAAGTGCGGTTCGGATTGAAACGCCGCCGCAACGGTAAGGCGCGTCACCATATTCCCGGGATTGATTCCGGGAAGGTATATTAACGCTGGTGCTTCTTTCAGGAAAAAGAGCGCTCGCCGGACTGTGTTCGGCGAGATGGCCAATCGAGCCTCCGCCAGCCAGGCTCCAACTCCGGGTCCGGAAGCGGAGTAAACACGAGGCGTGCGTCGGATGCTCCTCCGACAGAGGATGCCGACAGATTGTCCGCCACCAACTCCGAGGTGGAGAGTGCCATGAATCACAGGCGCCACCGAACAGTTCTTCGTGACGCATGTTTCTCCCAAGAGGCATTAAACGCCTTCAATTCGGGAGATGCGCACCTCTGTGCCGCTCAAGATGGTCTAGCCAGAGCCACGGAGCAGTATGTAAAGGACATACGGGTGAGGATATTTGACAGTTATATATGCCAATAGCCCCCGAGACTTAAAATAGTTAGGAGAACTGATTTAAGGATCATTTGCTATGCAGGATCTTACGGAAAAGAATACCCGACTGTCTCAGGAGCTTGAAAAGTGCAAGGCCCAGCTTGAGGCCGCACTAGCCGCCACAGGGGGAGCCACAGAGACCTCCTCCAGTAATATATACTTCGAAAGATAAGTAGTTTGTGAAGTGCGGCGTGTGTATAAGTCTGACAATAATATTGCAGATGGCGTCGGACTAGATCCGGACAAACAACAGCTCCTGCGCCGGTTAAAGGCCGGCGAGAACGTGCTTACAAGGCTGAGGCAAGAGAAAAATAATCTCCAGGATGCCAACACCCAGCTGGGTGAGGAACTAAAGGATGTTCGAGCCTAGCTGTCTGACTCCGTTAAGGAGAATCGGCGGCTTCGTCGCGGCATTTATAGTAAGTGCTTGAGCGAACTTTTGAAAAGAAGAGTTCGGCGAGGAAGTCGACTAACAGAAATATGTCTGTAGGTATGCTCACAGGTCGTCCTGCAGAGGAGATGCCCGGTTCAACGGGTGACCTACTTCCCGAGCTGTTGCAATTGCACGAACGAGTTCAGCAGGTGATGAGAGGCGTCGCCCAGGCCTTGTGGCCATCCATCTCCCTACCCGAAGGCCTTGGAGAGCTCGCAGAGAGGCTTCAGGGAGCATGGAGGCGCTTCTGGCTATGGAAGATATCGGCCTACCGTCAAGGCGCCAGGGAGGCCTGGGCCATGGTGAAGACGCGGTACACGAAGGCTGACCCAAACCACATGGCCGAGGTCGGACCTATGGGGCCCGATGGGAAGGAGATCCCTGTGAGCTTAGTGTACGGCCAAGTAGAGTTGGCCGCAAAGTATTCCCAGCGGGACTATAAACTAGACAGCCTATTAGATGGTATTGAAGAGGAATACAATCAGTCAATTTGACTATGTAATTTAAAATGACATGTAAAATGCCTTCTAGCCGGATTGTAGATCGATTGTCGTAGCGGACCTTATCGCTTCAACCTCGGGACCCGACAGTCCGGAGTGTGTCCGAATACCCTCGCGGTTATGTAAGAACCGGGGCATGCGGGGAGACCAGGCATAGGGGTCATGAGTGCTTTATCAGACAAGTGCCCAACTAGTTATGTTATATTACATGGTTAGTAAGAAACATCTTCCAGGGAGAATAGTTCTGTTAGGGGTTCCTTTCCCTGGGAGGCATGCCCTAAAGTGCATGTACGGACTGCGAAAAAAGCAAAAAAACATCTGGGGGCAGATAAATGAATAAGTAAGAAATCATCTTTTAGTTCACTAACCGAATATTCCCTTAAGAACGCTAGCTTTCGGCTTCACCCAGTCTGAGGTACACGTCTGGCTGACCCGGCGGTAACAATCGCAGAGGTGCTCCCTTTACCACCTAGCCAAACAATCGGGAATGTAGGGGTAAGCACAGGAGCCAGGCAACCCAGCTTGGCCAAAACTTAAGTCATATCGATGCATATAATGGTGAATAAAAGATACATGCGGAAGTGTGACACATGTGTTGGGCATAAAGCCCGTATAAATAGGCTTTTCTTAAAGAAGCCCCCAGGTATACTGAGCGCGGATAATGCGTCAAGTGTGTGTGAACAGTGCGCAAACGAGCCTCCAACGGCTTCAGGAAACGGGAGGGAGAAGGAGAGAAATAAAAGACAGTTAAAGTATAAAATATGGATGGAGGAAGGAGACGAACTCAGAGTCCGGCGCTAGGCATAGAATCTTCGGAGACGGGCTGCGTTCCATGGGTTCGGCTCAAGTCGGTTATCCGATGCGTTTCATAGACGATATGCTCCGCCGGTCAGGACTTGGTCGATGATGAAGGGACCCTCCCATTTGGGCTTGAGTTTGTCCTTTTTCTTGTCTGGCAGGCGTAGAACTAATTCGCCAACATTGTAAGTTTTGGCACGTACTTCTCTGCTTTGGTATCTTCGAGCCTGCTGTTGATAGAATGCGGAACGGGCTTTTGCCACGTCGCGCTCCTCCTCCAAGGTGTCCAAACTGTCCTGCCGATCGAGCTCGGCTTCTCTTTCTTCGTACATGCGCACGCGAGGTGAGTCATGAATTATGTCGCAGGGCAAAACTGCCTCTGCGTCGTACACCATAAAAAATGGTGTGAATCCGGTAGTGCGATTCAGCGTAGTCCGCAGCCCCCAGAGTACGGAGTCGAGCTCCTCTACCAAGTGTGTATTAGATTCCTTGAGGGACCGCACTAGTCTGGGTTTAATGCCGCTCATGATTAGACCATTTGCTCACTCGACTTGACCGTTAGTTTGAGGGTGATAGACTGAAGCGTAGTCGAGCTTGATGCCCATGTTTTTGCACCAGAGTTTGACCTCGTCGGCCGTGTAGATCGTTCCATTATCAGTGATGATGCTATGGGGGACGCCGTAACGGTGTACTACCCCTGATATGAAGTCTATCACCGATCCGGATTCGGCCGTCTTAACAGGCTTTGCCTCTATCCATTTGGTGAATTTATCCACCATGACCAATAGGTATTTTTGCTTGTGGGTTCCTCCTTTAAGGGGTCCAACCATATCAAGCCCCCAGACCACGAACGGCCAGGTCATGGGTATAGTTTTGAGGGCGGTAGGTGGCATGTGGCTTTGATTAGCAAAGAGCTGGCATTCGACGCATTGTTGGACCAAGTCCTGAGCATCTGCCCGGGCCGTCGGCTAATAAAATCCTGTACGGAAGGCCTTGCCTACAAGGGCCCGGGTTGCGGCGTGGTGCCCGCCGATTCCGGCATGAATTTCATCCAAAAGATTCCGCTCTTCCTCTTCGGAGATGCACCTTTGAAGGACTCCGGTTGTGCTTTTCTTATAAAGCTCTCCCTCATGGACCTTATAGGCTTTAGATCACCGCACTATGCAGCGGGCCTTGTTTTGGTCCTCGAGAAGTTCCTGCCTAGTTAGGTAAGCTAGGAATGGTTCTGTCCACGGGGCAATGACTGCCATTAAATTCCGAACTCCGTCCGATCTAAGACTCAGGGGCCAAGAAGTTTCCGAACTTGGAAGCTTGGGTTCTTGGACGTTGTCCGGTGAATCTAGCCCACTGCCTGACTCTAAGTTCAGAGCTTGAGTGGTGTTCTCCCCTCCGCGGGAATCCGGCATGGAGGGGCCAGGGATCCGGACATAGCTAGTCCTTAGGATAGAAGAAGGGTCGCCATATTGTTCCTCTACCACAGCAACGTGGTGGGTAGCCTGGGGAGAGTTAATCTCTCTTAGATCGGTTTTAGGCCCAATCTGGTCGTAGTCTGTAGCGACTCCCAGGGCGGCGATGCGATCCAAGAGCTCGTTTAAGGAAGAGAGCTCCATCGGACCTAACTGCTCGGCGAGTTCCGAGTTGACGTGAAGATTGGTTTTGATGACCCGAGAAGTCATCGTCGGTGCGGCGGCCGAACAGGCGGTCATAAGAAAACCGCCTAGCCGGAGAGTTTGGCCGATGGCCAAAGCTCCTTTAGCAACGGTGTCGTCTTTAAAGACGGGACGAGGCATCCTTCCTGATGGCGACGGCACAGAGGAACTCTCAATGAAAGCACCAATGTCGGTGTCAAAACCGGCGGATCTCGGGTAGGGGGTCCCGAACTGTGCGTCTAGGCGGATGGTAACAGGAGACAAGGGACATGATGTTTTTACCCAGGTTCGGGCCCTATCGATGGAGGTAAAACCCTACTCCTTCTTAATTGATATTGATGATATGGGTAGTACAAGAGTAGATATACCACGAGATCAAAGAGGCTAAACCCTAGAAGCTAGCCTATGGTATGATTGTTGTTCGTCCTACGGACTAAAACCCTTCGGTTTATATAGACACCGGAGAGGGTTAGGGTTACACAGAGTCGGTTACAATGGTAGGAGATCTACATATCCGTATCGCCAAGCTTGCCTTCCACGCCAAGGAAAGTCCCATCCGGACACGGGACGAAGTCTTCAATCTTGTATCTTCATAGTCCAGGAGTCCGGCCAAAGGTGATAGTTCGGCTATCCAGACACCCCCTAATCTGGGACTCCCTCAACCACCTACCGGAACCACGACAAAAACATCCGTGTCTCCAATTGCGTTTGAATTCTCCAAACCCTTCCCTTTATATTCTTGCAAGTTGCATGCTTTACTTTCCGCTGCTCATACACTCTTTGCATGCTTGCTTGAATTGTGTGAAGATTGCTTGACTCGTGCTAAAACAGTTAAAATCTGCCAAAGACTAAAATTGGGAAAAGGTTAAGTTTTTAATTGGTCAAGTAGTCTAATCACCCCCCCCCTCTAGACATACTTCAAGGTCCTACATTGAGTCAGACTCAATGCCCGACCACTACAGAAGATATAGAGAAAATGAAAGATGTTCCCTATGCTTCGGCCATAGGCTCTATCATGTATGCAATGTTGTGTACCAGACCTGATGTGTGCCTTGCTATTAGCTTAGCAGTGGGGTACGAAAGTAATCCAGGAGTGGATCACTGGACAGCGGTCAATAACATCCTGAAATACCTGAAAAGGACTAAGGATATGTTTCTCGTTTATGGAGATGACAAAGAGCTAGTCGTAAATGGTTATGTCGATGCAAGCTTTGACATTGATCCATGCGATTCTAGATCACAAACCGGATACGTGTTTACATTGAACGGTGGAGCTATCAGTTGGTGCAGTTCTAAACAAAGCGTCGTGGTGGGATCTACGTGTGAAGCGGAGTACATAGCTGCTTTGGAAGCAGCAAATGAAGGAGTCTGGATGAAGGAGTTCATATCCGATCTAGGTGTCATACCTAGTGCATCTGGTCCAATGAAAATCTTTTGTGACAATACTGGTGCAATTGCCTTGGCAAAGGAATCCAGATTTCACAAGAGGACCAAACACATCAAGACACGCTTCAATTCCATCCAGGACCAAGTCCAAGTGGGAGACATAGAGATTTGCAAGATACATACGGATCTGAATGTTGCAGATCCGTTGACAAGCCTCTTCCACGAGCAAAACATGATCAGCACCAAAACTCCATGGGTGTTAGAATCATTACTGTGTAATCTAGATTATTGACTATAGTGCAAGTGGGAAACTGAAGGAAATATGCCCTAGAGGCAATAATAAAGTTATTATTTATTTCCTCATATCATGATAAATGTTTATTATTCATGCTAGAATTGTATTAACCGGAAACATAATACATGTGTGAATACATAGACAAACATAGTGTCACTAGTATGCCTCTACTTGACTAGCTCGTTAATAAAAGATGGTTAAGTTTCCTAACCATAGACATAGTTGTCATTTGATTAATGGGATCAGATCATTAGGAGAATGATGTGATTGACTTGACCCATTCCGTTAGCTTAGCACTTGATCGTTTAGTATGTAGCTATTGCTTTCTTAATGACTTATACATGTTCCTATGACTATGAGATTATGCAACTCCCGTTTACCGGAGGAACAGTTTGTGTGCTTCCAAACGTCACAACGTAACTGGGTGATTATAAAGGTGCTCTACAGGTGTCTCCGAAGGTACTTGTTGAGTTGGCGAATTTCGAGATTAGGATTTTTCACTCCAATTGTCGGAGAGGTATCTTTGGGCCCTCTCAGTAATGCATATCACTATAAGCCTTGCAAACTATAAGACTTGCAAGCAATGTGACTAATGAGTTAGTTGCGGGATGACGCATTAAGTAATAAGTAAAGAGACTTGCTGGTAACGAGATTGAACTAGGTATGGAGATACGACGATCGAATCTCGGGCAAGTAACATACCAATGACAAAGGGAACGACGTATGTTGTTATGCGGTTTGATCGATAAAGATCTTCGTAGAATATGTGGGACCCAATATGAGCATCTAGGTTCCGCTATTGGTTATTGACCAGAGACGTGTCTCGGTCATGTCTACATAGTTCTCGAACCCGTAGGGTCCGCACGCTTAAAGTTCGGTGACGATCGGTATTATGAGTTTTTGTGTTTTGATGTACCGAAGGTAGTTCGAAGTCCCGAATATGATCACAGACATGACGAGGAGTCTCGAAATGGCCGAGATGTAAAGATCGATATATTGGACGACTATATTCGGACACCGGAAGTGTTCCAAGTGGTTTCGGAGAAAACCGGTGTGCCAGAGGGTTACCGGAACCCCCTCCCCCCTCCCCGGGAGAAATAATGGGCCTTATGGGCCTTGGTGGAGAGAGATGGCTGGCCTAGGGCAGGCCGCGCGCCCCTCCCCCTCTGGTCCAAAATGGACTAGG
>NC_041381.1:671323351-671326659 GCF_002162155.2 Triticum dicoccoides
CTCCTAGTAGGAGTATGAAAGAGGGGAGTCCTACTCCAACTAGGAGGATGACTCTTCCTCCTGGCGCGCTAACAAGGGTCGGCCGGCCTCCCCCTTGCTTCTTTATATACGGGGGCAGGGGCACCCCTAGACACACAAGTTGATCTGTTGATCTCTCCCAGCCTTGTGCGGTGCCCCCCTCCACCATATTCCACCTCGATCATATCGTAGCGGTGCTTAGGCGAAGCCCTGCGTCGGTAGCAACATTATCACCGTCATCACACCGTCATGCTGACGGAACTCTCCCGTGAAGCTCTGCTGGATCGGAGTTCGCGGGGCGTCATCGAGCTGAACATGTGCTGAACTCGGAGGTGTCGTACGTTCGGTACTTGGATCGGTGGGATCGTGAAGACGTACAACTACATCAACTGTGTTGTGCTAACGCTTCCGTTTTTGGTCTATGAGGGTACGTGGACAACACTCTCCCCTCTCGTTGCTATGCATCACCATGATCTTGCGTGTGCGTAGGAATTTTTTTGAAATTACTATGTTCCTCAACACTTATTGCAAAGAAACTCATGCCACACACCTTCCTCCTCCGCAATAAGCTCGTATAGCCATTTGCTAGCAAGCATTTGTTCTTGATTTGGCCATGTTTATATGGGTATGTGTGTTTCCTATTCTTACGATCAAACTCGTGCCTCATGTCTATAGGATTCCAGTATTTTCTAATCCACATTCTTGCATATATGCATTCCAGTCATATTTCTACATTTTTCTTATTTCTACGTTTTTAAAATCCATTAAATCAAGGAGAAAAACATCATGTTCCTAACAGATATCTCATTGAATTCACATAAGAAACTACAAACCATGAAAACCATTCAACACTAAATTAATTACAATCTGGGTAGCGCCATTCGTGTACGAAAACAATAGCAAAATGATAGTTTCAGTACACACAAATCTTTTTGTTAGAAACTTGGACATAGGCATTCACATACACTCATCCCTATAAACACACGCACTCATACCCTATCCCTATGAGCACCTCCGAGGGACCGAGTCGAAAAATCTTGAGATTGACAATGTCATCATATGCGCCATGTAGTCGATGGAAATGTCATCTCTCACTGAAAGAACATCGCTCTAGAAGGCCAGAAATAAGTCCAGAAAATAGTATTGGGGGCCAACACCTCCATCAACCAACGATTAACAAAAAAAATACTTGAGATTTGACACTCAACTCTGGTGCTTTTCTTCGGACATGTATAATAATGCTATCTTAGCAATATCTCATTACTAATTGATGAGTGCTATTGTGAGCTCGAGCTCACAGTAGCTCGGGTGAATAGTAAATTCTGAAAAATAGTTATTTTTTAAAAATTGAACTCTTTTGGTAACAGTCATTGATGATTTTTTGTACATCCATGTATTTCACAGTGGAATCATATTTGTGGACATGTGGGCAAAAAAACGATGCTCATGCGATTCCATCTTGAAAATTTGCATGCATGTAGAAAAAATATCAATGTTTCTTGCTAAAAATATAAAAATGATAATTTGTTTACTGTTTCTTTATTTTATTATTCATCCAAGCTCCTGTGAGCTTGATCTCACATACTCCATGTCTGACAATGTGTGTGTGTGTGATAGAGAGACAAGATGATTTTTTTCATAGGACGGCTGCTAATGTTTTCTCCATAAGATATTTCTCATAATTATATGAAGATAGGATAATTCTCGCGATTATAAGAGATGCCTTTCTCCCATCACATCTTATCTTTTATTTTGCATGAGAAGCTTTCAATCTATTCATCTGTAATCATGGCTGTAAAAGCACCACATGTAATAAAAATTACAACCAGGTCCGTGGACCACCTAGCGACAACTACAAGCACTGGAGCGAGCCGAAGGTGCGTCGCCATCATCGTACCTACCTCGCCGGAGCCGGGAAAACCTTATTGTAGTAGATAGTTGAGAAGTCGTCATGCTAAGACCTCATAGGACCAGCACACCAGAGCAGCAACTGAGGGAGTCCTGGATTAGGGGGTATCCGGACAGCCCGACTATATACATCATCCGGACTATTGAAGCGTGAAGATACAAGACTCAAGACTCCGGCCCGTGTTCGGATGGGACTCTCCTTTGCGTGGAAGACAAGCTTGGCGATCCGGATATCGTATTTCCTTCCTTGTAACCAACTCCGTATAAACCCTAGCTCTCTCCGGTGTCTATATAAACCGGAGAGGATGGTCCTTAGAAGGCCGATCACATTTACAATCATACCATCATAGGCTAGCTCCTAGGGTTTAGCCTCTACTCTTGTACTACTCATATCTTCAATATTAATCAAAGAGGAAGTAGGGTTTTACCTCCATCGAGAGGGCCCGAACCTGGGTAAACATTGTGTCCCTTGCTTCCTGTTACCATCAGCCTAAGACGCACAGATCGGGACCCCCTACCCGAGATCCGCCGGTTTTGACACCGATTGGTGCTTTCAATGAGAGTTCCTTTGTGTCGTCGCTTCGAGGCTTGATGGCATCTTCAATCACCAACAACACGGTCTAGGGCGAGACTTTTCTCCTCAGACAGATCTTTGTGTTCGGCGGCTTCGCACTGCGGGCCAATTCACTTGGTCATCTGGAGCAGATCGACAGCTATGCCCCTGGCCACCAGGTCTGGTTCGGAAACTTGAACAACACGCCGGATATTCGCGGAGACTTGATCTTCGACGGATCCGGGCATGTGCCAGAAGCACCGGACAGTCACGACGAGCACGGCCTAGACCTGCTGTCGGACAATGCTCGGGATATCACCCCTGCAGTAGCCCTGGATCCAAATCCGGAGCAGGTTGTGTTGCCTAAGGACGGAGGGGTGGACCCCGCCCCACAGGCCGCATACTCATCGGCGGTAGATCCAAACATACATCTCACCTCTGTTGAGGCCTGTAACCTCGGGCCCCGGACTCTTATCCGGTTGTTGGTTCCGGTCTGCACACCGTCGAGCCAACCGAGCCAGGTTGTGCTCCGGTAATGGAGTTTACCGCTGCGGACATCTTCCAGCACTCGCCCTTTGGCGACATGCTGAACTCATTAAAGTCTCTCTCCTTGTCAGGAGGCTCTGGGCCGAACTATGTCCGGCTCGAGTGGGAAACAGGCGACGAAGGAATTCGCTGCCCACCCACCACCCACTTCATTGCCACGGTCGATGATTTAACCGACGTGCTTGACTTCGACTCCGAAGACATCAACGGTATGGACGACGATGCAGGAGACATACAGGAGCCACCGCTCACAGGGCGGTGGACAGCCACCACTTCATACGAT
>NC_041381.1:671326798-671345353 GCF_002162155.2 Triticum dicoccoides
ATATATATATATATATATATATATATATATATATATATATATATATATATATATATATATATATATATATATATATATATATATATATATGGTGGACACTCCCAAAGAAACCAATGGCAATGAGGCAACGGAGGATAACCCCTCCAAGAAGAAAGCAAAGCATGGGCGTCGCCAGCGCCGCTCCAAGCACCGCCAAGGCAATACCTGTTGGGGAACGTAGTAATTCAAAAAAATTCCTACGTACACGCAAGATCATGGTGATGACATAGCAACGAGAGGGGAGAGTGTTGTCCACGTACCCTCGTAGACCGTAAGCGGAAGCGTTATGACAACGCGGTTGATGTAGTCATACGTCTTCACGATCCGACCGATCCAAGCACCGAACGTACGGCACCTCCGAGTTCAGCACACGTTCAGCTCGATGACGATCCCCGGGCTCCGATCCAGCAAAGCTTCGGGGATGAGTTCCGTCAGCACGACGGCATGGTGACGATGATGATGTTCTACCGGCGCAGGGCTTCGCCTAAACTCCGCGACGATATGACCGAGGTGGAATATGGTGGAGGGGGGCACCGCACACGGCTAAGGAACGATCCGTAGATCAACTTGTGTGTTCTGGGGTGCCCCCCTGCCCCCCTATATAAAGGAGCAAGGGGGGAGGCCGGCCGGCCCTTGTGGGCGCGCCAAGGAGGAGGAGTCCTCCTCCTAGTAGGAGTAGGACTCCCCCTTTCCTACTCCTACTAGGAGGGGAAAGGAAGGGGGAGAGGGGGAAGGAAAGAGGGGGGGGGGCGCCGCCCCCCCCCCTCCTAGTCCAATTCGGACCAGAGGGAGAGGGGGCGCGCGGCCCACCCTGGCCGCCCCTCTCTCTTTCCACCAAGGCCCATGTGGCCCATTATCTCTCCCCGGGGGGTTCCGGTAACCCTCCGGCACTCCGGTTTTCTCCGAAAACGTCCGGAACACTTCCGGTGTCCGAATATAGTCGTCCAATATATCATTCTTTATGTTTCGACCATTTCGAGACTCCTCGTCATGTCTGTCATCACATCCGGGACTCCGAACAAGCTTCGGTACATCACAACTTATAAACTCATAATAAAACTGTCATCCTAACGTTAAGCGTGCGGACCCTACGGGTTCGAGAACTATGTAGACATGACCTAGAACTATTCTCGGTCAATAACCAATAGCGGAACCTGGATGCCCATATTGTTTCCTACATATTCTACGAAGATCTTTATCGGTCAAACCGCATAACAACATACGTTGTTCCCTTTGTCATCGGTATGTTACTTGCCCGAGATTCGATCGTCGGTATCCAATACCTAGTTCAATCTCGTTACCAGCAAGTCTCTTTACTCGTTACGTAATGCATCATTCCGTAACTAACTTATTAGCTACATTGCTTGCATGGCTTATAGTGATGTGCATTACCGAGAGGGCCCAGAGATACCTCTCCGACAATCGGAGTGACAAAACCTAATCTCGAAATACTCCAACCCAACATGTACCTTCGGAGACACCTGTAGTACTCCTTTATAATCACCCAGTTACGTTGTGACATTTGGTAGTACCCAAAGTGTTCCTCCGGTAAACGGGAGTTGCATAATCTCATAGTTACAGGAACATGTATAAGTCATGAAGAAAGCAATAGCAATATACTAAACGATCAAGTGCTAGGCTAACGGAATGGGTCATGTCAATCACATCATTCTCCTAATGATGTGATCTCGTTAATCAAATGACAACACATGTCTATGGTCAGGAAACATGACCATCTTTGATTAATGAGCTAGTGAAGTAGAGGCATACTAGTGACTATATGTTTGTCTATGTATTCACACATGTATCATGTTTCCGGTTAATACAATTCTAGCATGAATAATAAACATTTATCATGATATGAGGAAATAAATAATAACTTTATTATTGCCTCTAGGGCATATTTCCTTCAATACCGACGCCGAAGACGAAAACTATCCAGACGGTGCCGAAGATGAATACAACCCCGATCAGCCCGCCTTCGAGCAGGCCGAGCAGGAAGATGGGCAGGACAGCCCAGACGAACAGGCGACGGACGGGTATCCGGAGGAGTACAACTACATGCCCCCCTCTGAAGACGAGATTAGCCTCAGCGACGACGAGTTCGGCGTGCCCGAGGATCCCGCGGAGCAGGAGCGCTTCAAGTGCCGGCTTATTGCCACTGCGAGAAGCCTGAAGAAGAAGAAGCAGCAGCTTCAAGCTGATCAAGACCTGCTCACAAATAGATGGGCAGAAGTCCTGGCAGCCAAGGAATATGGACTCGAGTGCCACATGGCTGACCGGCCGCCTCGAGGTCAGGATAAAACGGCATATCAGCCCGAATAGCAGCCTGCACCCTTGCGCCAGTATATTACGGCCCGGGGCAATACTCAGGACCTGCGCGATAGATTGGATAACACCGCATGACAACCAAGATCGATCTACGGATCACGGGGGCGCGCCACAGCACATGACGATCACCGTCATACCGAATACACTAACAGCAAATCCGGCCGGGCCGAACACAACCAGCCAGACATAGCCGGTCTGTGTCGTGACATAGCCCGACACAGAGGCGCCGCACACCCCCTCTGCTTCACCGATGAAGTGGTGGATCATGAATTCCTAGAAGGGTTCAAACCCATAAACATCGAATCATACGATGGCACAACAGACCCCGTGGTATGGATTGAAGATTTCCTTCTCCACATCCACATGGCCCGCGGAGACGATCTACATGCCATCAAGTATCTTCCCCTTAAGCTCAAAGGACCCGCCCGACACTGGCTAAACAATCTGCCCGTAAATTCCATTGGCAGTTGGGAAAACCTAGAAGACGCATTCCTTGACAACTTCCAAGGCACATATGTGCGACCTCCGGACGCCGATGACTTGAGCCACATTACTCAACAGCCTGGAGAATCAGCAAGGAAATTTTGGACTCGGTTCCTAACCAAAAAGAACCAAATAGTCAACTGTCCGGACGCCAAAGCCCTGACGGCCTTCAAGCATAATATCCGCGACGAGTGGCTCGCCCGACACCTCGGTCAGGAGAAACCTCTGTTGGAAAAGGCAGTGCCTAGGAGGCGCTTAGGCACGCCTAGGCGCTAGGCAATGGCCAAACGCCTCGCCTAGGGCATAAATGGAGGTCTAGGCAGGGTAAGAAAGGAATTGCCTACGCAAGCAAGAAATCATGCCACATACTACACTAATATGCCAAACGGGTTATATTCCAATGGTAGTAGATGGTAGTTAACTTATTTATATGCCCTAAAGTAATATCAACACCCAAAATAATCACAAATACACTACGAGTAAAAACTATATTACCGCCTAGGCCACGCCTAGGGCGCTTAGGCGCCGCCTAGGCACTAGGCGAAGGCCAACCGGCTCGCTTACGCCTACCGCTTTTTCCAACCTTGGGAGAAACCCAAGTCCATGGCAGCTCTCACGACACTAATGACCCGCTTTTGCACGGGTGAGGACAGCTGGTTGGCTCGCAACAGCACTACACCACATTCTGGCACTTCAGACGTCTGTGACAATAATGGCAAGCTACGGCGCAACAGACATAAGCGACGGAACAACAGCGACAACACCGAAGACACGACAGTCAACGCCGGATTTAGCGGATCCAAATCCGGTCAGCAGAAGAAGCCGTTCAAACGAAACAATTAGGGACCATCCAGTCTAGACCGTATACTGGAGCGCTCGTGCCAAATTCATGGCACCCCGGACAAGCCAGCCAACCACACCAACAGAGACTGCTGGGTATTTAAACAGGCCGGCAAAATAAACGCTGAAGACAAGGACAAGGGGCTGCACAGTGACGATGACGAGGAGCCCCGGTGTCCGAACACGGGGGGGCAGAAGAAATCCCCCCCCCCCCAGGTGAAAACGGTCAACATGATCTACGCCACTCACATCCCCAAGCGGGAACGGAAGCGAGCACTACGGGACGTCTACGCGATGGAGCCAGTCGTCCCCAAATTCAACCCATGGTCAGCTTGTCCGATCACCTTTGATCGTAGGGATCATCCTACTAGCATCCGTCACGGCGGCTTAGCCGCATTGGTCTTAGACCTAATCATCAATGGATTCCACCTCACGCGAGTCCTTATGGACGGCGGCAGCAGCCTGAACCTGCTTTACCAGGACACAGTGCGCAAAATGGGCATCGATCTTTCATGGATCAAGCCCACCAAAACCACCTTTAAAGGTGTAATTCCTGGAGTAGAGGCCCATTGTACGGGCTCTATAACATTGGAAGTGGTCTTCGGGTCTCCGGATAACTTCCGAAGCGAGGAGTTAATCTTCGATATCGTCCCTTTCCGCAGTGGTAACCACGCACTACTCAGACAAACCGCATTTGCTAGATTCAATGCGGTACCATACTATGCATACCTCAAGCTCAAGATGCCAGGCCCGCGCGGGGTCATAACAGTCAATGGAAACATGGACCGCTCTCTCCGTACAGAAGAGCATACTGCAGCCCTCACGGCAGAAGTACAATGTGGCCTCCTCCGGCAAACCACCAATCCGGCGACGACAACCTCAAGCACCGTCAAGCGAGTTCGGAGCACCCCGCAACAGGATCACCAGGCAAGCCAAGAGCACGACTAGCAGTCCGGCCTCCGCTCAAATCCCATCAAAGCAGCATTTGTGCCACGCGTACACAATTATGCACTCAAAATACCATGGGCACAGGCGGAGGCGCAGCAGTGGCTCAGTCAACAGTGCGGTATCACCGCAACATACCTTCATAACCTTTCCTTTTACCTTTCAGGACATTGCTTTAGTGCAGCTTCTCCAGAAGAGCCGGATTGTCGCACTTACATAGGAGAGAAAACCAAGGAGGCAACAGGCTTTGCGTACAGAAGGAAATACCCAAGTGGAATCTATTTACGATCGTTATACATGTTTTATCTATCTGTACGTAGCTTGCCCCTGGATAGGATATGTCAAATAATCCTATTTATCTCCGCTTAATGCATTCATTGTACACATACGCTTAAACGTATTATTCATCAATGGGAGACCATATATAGCGTCAGCTTATTATTCTTATTTGAGCATTTCTTCTTACAAATGTTTATTTGATATTGCATCCGTACACCTTGGTACGTTCAAGTTTGTCAGTGGCTTCTTATGGCGCCCTATAATATGGCAAGACAAGTTCGAACACTTTTCACAGTGCGGCACCCCGAACTTATAGCACTATATGCATCAGCTTCGAATCATGTCTTGGGTCTACAGTTGGGTTAGCCCGGCTCCCTTGTTTTGGTGCCTTAAGTTCCGTTATATCGGCTAAGGTAGCGCAGGGAGAACTACTGCGATTGTGTCCCGGTTCTTCCGGACGAGCACCTCAGTAGAGAAAGCCGAAAACTGACCGGCATGATGAGGCGAGAGCTCCTCGCTGTTCGAGAGGTCTTAAAATCCTTAAAGATTTTTCTGCTTTAGGCGATAAATCGGCTTCGTCCGATCTAGGCGTATATAGCGCCCCAATTCGGCCTTCTGGATTCTAGGGGCTTCGCCGAAATTTAAAGTTGTAGACTTCTATGGCTAAGTGAAGGTTATAAAGCCGCCTAGTCCGATTGCCTTGTTCGCTGCGCCGGACACCTCCTTAAGGGACCAAACATTTGGATAAAGAGTGTCCGAGTTTTCCACGAACACCCCAGTACTAGTTATGTGGGGGCGGAAGCCGACGACTGGCCTACTTTCAGTATTTTATAAACAGCCGCACAGAAGGTAATATTTTAAATCACAAAAGCGCTACATAGTGCAAGTAACTTCGTCCTTATATTACAAACATGACAGAAGTGAATTCATTCTAAAATGGTGTCCTTGGTACATTCATCGTCCACGCGGCGAGCGCCCTTCATAACGCCATCGTAATAATTCTCTGGATAGCGATGCGCCTTGCCCTCCGGTGGCCCGTCCTTCACCAGCTTCTCCGCATCCAGCTTGCCCCAATGCACCTTCGCATGGACAAAGGCCCGGCGGGCACCCTCAATGCAAACAGATCGCTTGATGACTTCGAGTCGCGGACAGGCATTCACTATCCGCTTGATCAGGCCGAAGTGGCTATGAAGTAGCTAGTGGGCAGGAGCTCACCAGGCCACATCCGGACTATGAAATCCTTCATAGCCACTTCGGCCGCCCCGTGGAGTTTGAGCAACTGCTTCAGTTGGTCACTTAGAGGCGTTGGATGTTCGGCCCCAGCATACTGGGACCAGAAAGGCTTCTCCGTTGAGCTCCCCTCCTGGGCACGGTAGAACTCCGCGGCATCTGATACGCTGCGTGGCAGATCTGCGAATGCCCCTGGAGAGCTCCAGACTCGGGTAAGTAAAAGAAACGCCTCCTCCACATGTTTGCTTTGCATAACGAATTTCTTACCCGCCGCTTGGCCTCCTGGATTTCCTGTTGTGCCTTCTCGGCTTCGGCCTTGGCGTCTTTTATACTTGCAAGGGCCTTCATAAGCTCGTCCTCTTTCGGCTTAAGCTCATCCTCCACGGACTCGAACTTTTTGCCGAGCTCCTAGAGCTCTTGTTGTACCTTTCCCACTCTAGCATCTTGTTTTTCGCGCTCCTTGCGTTCCAAGGCCGCCTTGTGTTCGGCCTCGCACAGTGCTTTCTTCAGAGACACCACTTCGGTGGTGGCCCCTGTTACAAATTCACGATGCTTCGTTGTTAGAATGACCAATTTTATCTATCCTTCATTACATGAGAGAGGGGAATCATTCACCTTTGTTCTCTTCAATCTGCCTCCTCGTAAGGTCGAGCTCTCCCTGCGCCTGCTCCAGGTCCTGTTTTAATCCAGCGATCTCGGCCGTACGGAAAACAGCGGCAAGCAGCACATCCTGTTTATTCACATTCAAACTTATTGTTAGATTCCCGGGGATTATAATTGACCCTCCATTTGGTCTTTCTTTCCAAACACCAAACAGAGTATCAGGGGCTACTACCTATCGGGTGGTAATTTCACACATTTTTATTACTTACCTCAAAGCCTGTTAGGAGGCTAGTGCAAGCTTCGGTTAGTCCGCTCTTGGCGGACAAAAACTTCTGAATCACCGCACTCATAAGGGTACGGTGCTCTTCATCCATGGAAGCTCCTCGAAGCGCTTCTAGCAGACAATTCGACGCCTTGGGCATAGTGGAAGTCCTCGGCACAGATGGCTCGCCCTCCTTAACGAGGGTCTGCTCGCCCGAGTCCGGAACCACGGGAGGTTCTGGAACAGTGTCCGGCTGACTGCGGCTCTCATCAACACGATTCGCGGGGATCTTGAACCCCGCGTGTCCGACGTCTGGAATACCGCCTTGGGGCGCCTCCAGAGCCACCTCCCCCCGCTTTGGGAGCCTTTGGGACAACACCTCTATGTCATCCGCAGGCTGAGGAGTACACTACAGGAATCTGCTACTTTGCCCTCAGCCACGGCCGACGGCAAAGGCATGGATAGCGGACGGCAAAGACCTTTGCCGTCAGCCGCGGACGGCAAAAGGTGACGGCAAAGTATGGGACGGCTAAGAGCTGCGTTGCCGTCTGCTTCGGCCAGCTGACGGCAAAGGGGCCTTTGCCATCAGCAGCGGACGGCAAAGAATACGGACGGTAATAAATGCTCTTTTACTCCGTTAGGTGGTTAACGGCAGGCCTTTGCCGTTCGCTGCGGACGGCAAAGCCTTTGCCGTCAGCCACTGTTGGCAAACTGACCAAATTGGTCAGCCTCCCAGGAAGCACAGTTGCCTGCCACGTCGGGAGCGAGTTCATCGCCGAATCGCTCAACGACCCATCCGATGACGACACCTCAGGATGGACCCTGGCCGGACTACATACAAGTTCAGCGTTATAACAAAACTATGAAGCAGAATTACGATAGAGTGCAGATACTTACGATCGCACTAGGGGCTTCTTCCTGGGTAGCCACCCCCTCCTCGCTATCGGCGGCGATGGCGGAGTAGTCCGGAAGGGACGCCTTTCCCTTCTTGGACATCCCAGCCTCCCCCTCCGGGGCAGCCTTCCTCTTTTTCTCCCCCCCCCCAATACGAGAAGGTGGAGTTTCTTCTTGTTTTCCCCCGCCTCCGCGGAAGAAATCTGCCTCGTCATCATCGGACGACGAGGGTATGACGGCCTTGCGCTGGGGGCCTCTCCTGGCCCCCTGGTCCAGCCTCTTAGGCCCCCCGTCCTCTCCGGATGGGGCGGCCTCCTCCTCTTCTTCTTCTTCCTCCTCTTCGGGGGAGGAGTGTGCCCCGGCGTCTTCGAACGAGGCTTCCGGCGCGACCTTACACCGGAGACCCTTTCGGATCCCCGGGGCCTTCTTTCCGGCCTTCTTCTCCGGCACCTTGTAGGGTGCCGGGACCAGCATCTCCGTCAGGAGAGCATCAGCCGGGTCTTCTGGCAGCGGAGCCGGACAGTCGATCTGCTCCGCTATCGCCACGTAATCCTGAACAAATATGCACAATTACTTGAGGCTCCCTCATGAATATATTGGGAAGAACTGAATCCGGTGGTAGCTTGAAAACTCACCTGATTAGGAGGCCGCGCTGCGTGGAGCCCGCGGTCCCCGGATGTGGGAGGAGGTACTGCAGAGGCCTTGAACAACGCCTTCCACGCGTCTTCGTGCTTCATGCCGTAGAGCCTCTGAAGCGTCTGGTGTTCGGTCGGAACGAACTCCCACAGATTGAATGCCCGTCTTTGGCACGGCAGAATCCAGCGAACGAGCATGACCTGGATCACGTTGACAAGTTTGATGTTCTTGTCTTTCATGCTCTTTATACAGTTTTGGAGCCCGGTCAGCTTTGTAGATTCGCCCCAGGACAGGCCCTTCTTTTCCCAGGAGGTGAGCCGCATGGGGGTTCCGGATCGGAATTCGGGGGCCGCCGCCCAGTTGGCGTCGCGGGGCTCGGTGATGTAGAACCATCCCGATTGCCATCCCTTCACGGTTTCCGCAAAGGATCCGTCAAGCCAGGTGACGTTGGGCATCTTGCCCACCATGGCTCCTCCACACTCCGCTTGCTGGCCGCTCACAATCTTCGGCTTCACGCAGAAGATTTGCAGCCACAAGCCGAAATGAGGCTTGATGCGGAGGAAGGCCTCGCATACGACGATGAACGCCGAGATGTTGAGGACAAAGTTCGGGGCTAGATCATGGAAATCTAGCCCGTAGTAGAACATGAGCCCGCGGACGAAGGGGTGAAGTGGAAACCCCAGTCCACGGACGAAGTGGGCGAGAAACACGACCCTCCCGTGGGGTCCCGGAGTTGGAGTGACGTGCCCGTTGTCCGGTAGCCGGTGTGCTATGTCTGCGGCCAAGTACCCGGCCGCCCGAAGATTCACGATGTGCTTCTCCTTCGCGGTGGAGGCCACCCATTTGCCTCCTGCTCTGGACATGTTTAGCTGTGCGGAGAAGACTTGGACTAGGGCGCTGGAGCTCGGGGAGGTGAGGATGAGCAAAGGTGGAGGAGGGCGTGGGTGAAAATGAGGCGACGAAAGTGGTGCGTCTCCCCACTTGCCTGTTGAGAATCGCTTACTTCCCAAGCGCCACGATTGATGGCACGGTGCGATTACCCATACCCGTATTGATGAGAATCCCGCGATAAGGGGACACGATCTCTGCTTTGACAAGACGTGTCAAGGAAACCGCCTCATAATACATGTTGTGGCTGGTTGTGGGAAAATGGTTCGAATAATGACCCGACCGTAATGACATATCACGTCATCCAAAAAGTTGTCAGCTGAAGTATCATTCTCTCTACGGTGGTATGTGAAGATCATTTTGCAGATCCGGACACGGTCTATGTGTTCGATAATAACCTTGGAGTATTCGGAAGGAGGAACCCGCCTTGCAATGCCGAAGACAAGCCTGCGCGCCGGACTCACCATCATTGAAGCCTGGTTCAGGGGCTACTGAGGGAGTCCTGGATTAGGGGGTATCCGGACAGCCGGACTATATACATCATCCGGACTATTGAAGCGTGAAGATACAAGACTCAAGACTCCGGCCCGTGTCCGGATGGGACTCTCCTTTGCGTGGAAGACAAGCTTGGCGATCCGGATATCGTATTTCCTTCCTTGTAACCGACTCCGTGTAAACCCTAGCTCTCTTCCGTGTCTATAAAAACCGGAGAGGATGGTCCTTAGAAGGCCGATCACATTTACAATCATACCATCATAGGCTAGCTCCTAGGGTTTAGCCTCTATGATCTCGTGGTAGATCTACTCTTGTACTACTCATATCTTCAATATTAATCAAGCAGGAAGTAGGGTTTTACCTCCATCGAGAGGGCCCGAACCTGGGTAAACATTGTGTCCCTTACTTCCTGTTACCATCAGCCTAAGATGCACAGATCGGGGCCCCCTACCCGAGATCCGCCGGTTTTGACACCGACATCAACCATCGCCGATGAAGAAAGTCGTAGAACGGAAGCATCAAACCTGTAAACACCAAACGAAGCCTGGATTCAAATAGATCCATCGAAGATCAGCACTGACCGAATCCCGCGAGATCCGACAGAAACACACCTCCACATGTCCTCCGACGACGCTAGACGCACCATCGAGACGGGGATAGAACATGGGAGACATTATTCCTACTGAGGGACATCGCCGCCACCACACTGCCCCAACCAAGACATTGAACCTAATAAGAACGAGAACGAGGTCCCTCCCGCAGGTGGGGAGGCCAAGGTCCTCCGCACCTCCATGGCCCAAAGGCCATCGGAGATGGGGCAGACTGACAGCGGCACTAACGGGAGGAAGAGGAATGCTTGGGATCTTCTCTTGTGGAGGTGGAAAGAGATCAAGGTTCAAGTTCTAAGGGCATCTCCAAAGCAAACCCTCAAACCTCCACTATATGTTCAGATCATTTTTGTCATCCAAAGGGGACTTGCATATGTCCGCTTAGCAGTCCGGACATACGGATTCCGGTTTTCTAGAGACAAACGCGTGGGTGGGGTGGGAGGGGGGGTTTCCTGGAGTCCGGAGATGCACTTGACCTACACAAAGCCTCCGTGCGGTCCTTTCTATTTTCTCTCTCTTCACACTCCTCTCCCTCCTCCCAACCAGACTAAACCACAAATATTCCATCATATGCATGGTCCCCACCTATTTTTCTTCCTCTTAACCGGATACTTTGTGATTAGTATTGGATAGCTCCCTCCTGCATCATGTCCACGGACTACGTTCGAACATAAAAACATATGTATATCGGAGACATTTGTGGGTCAGCTTTAGAGATGCCCTAATGTGTTAATGCCCGATCACATCTTATCTTTACCAAGATATTTTTATCTTTATTTTGCGGGTGAACCCTGGTATATTATTCTTATATGCATGTGAGTATTGTTTGCAACATAATCTGTTATATGCATGCGAGTATAATATCTTTTGGCGTTTCTCCAGAGGACAAAGAGAATGCGCAAGAGAAGGCTCTATTATTACCCCGAAAAAAGAAGAAGAAAAAAGGCTGTCATGTTTATTTTATATTGTGCATGCCCTTTAGATCCCATCGATGGCAAGCAAGCTGGCTGGGCAACCAGACATGCCGAGACAACACGTCCTACTCAGCAACCGCGTGGGAACAATAGAAAATAGTTACGCGGGAAACTTGGGGCTGAACATAATTAACCAAAAGCTTAGCGACGGCTGAGGAGAAGAAAGCCCCGCGTGAGACCGAAGCAAACACCTCCCTCTTGTCCAGCCTTGTGCTAAGGCGCTGGTCAACCATTCCACATCCCCCACTCCGTCCCTATACCGCGCCTGCTGAGCTCGTTTTGTTTCCCCCATGGCGGCTCTTCCTCAAGCTCCGAGCCCAGCGGAATCCAAGACCAGGTACTACCACGATCGTCGCTTAATTTGCCTTCTTGGACCAATTGAGTAGATCCGCTAGCTGTTTGATCTGTTTTACCTAGCTCTCTTGCATGTAATTGTTTCGATCAGCTCCCTGATTGTTACCATGCAATCTTGACCAAATGATGCGCACATATACCGCGTATGCGAATACTGCTGTGAACAAGCTAACAGCAAGATTAATACATCTTCGTAACTAGTCAACGTAGGGGAAATTGATTGGGGAATGAAACGAGATGAAGGGTAATTGGAAGTAAAACAGAAACGATCGATAGGCACTATCAAATTCCGCGCAAAAAAGATAGGCACTATAAAATAACAACGATAGTTGAACAACAATCCTGCTATTTGAATTGTTTCTTTTGTTCTAACTCATAGTCATGCTGGAATAGGCCTCGTTCTAGTGTGCATGTTGTAACTGAAGCTAGAATGTTGTCTGCACAAATCTTAAATGGCTTAAGAAATTCAACCATTGTTTTGGTGGAAGTGTGCATGTTGTGACTTTACGCATATTGTGGATCCTGCAGAGACCATCCCCGAAGCGTGACATCCGTTGTCGAGCCTGAAGGATGGATGCAGCATCCCTTGGTCTGTCTTCAGCTTTGTGACTGCGATCCATTGAGAATCACTGGTAATACTCAATCAGACGGCTAAAGAAATAAAGCGATCGATAGATGTAGTTATGTACTCCTTTGTAGCATAGGAACCCTCGGATTTCCCTCAAGTATCTTTCTAATAAGGCGGGAGGCATATTATTTGGTTATTGCATCAAGTACACATTCTAGTGATAATGCTGCAACAAAATTTAGTCTTTACCCGCAAAAATAAGTCTGCAAGCAACATTGACATATGGTACATGGGCAATGAAAGATTTCTTTTATAGAAAAAAAATCATTTTTGACATTGGTATATGCACTTTCTCCAAAATTAATACCATGAACACATATTTCATGATAGATCTAGTGAAATTGGTTTGATATTGTAGATGATGATATTTTTCTGTACACTTATTACAATTAAGAAAGTTTGGCTCTGAGACAAAACTTATGGGAAGAAAGTTTGATTTTCATTTTAATTGGAGGATGAGTTAGCTTGCATCGGCACTAAATGAAACTTATTAATCTTGGACAAAGTTTCCTTGCTTGTTTAATGATGATCAACTGTAGAAATATGTGCACCGCATGAGCTGGAACGGTTGGACCTTCACTCGTCTGACACGACTTCCCGGATTTCTCATTCCGGCCTTCCTGCTGGAACATATAGAGATCAAGAATTTACTGGCCGCATTGTGGGCTCAATGTAAGATGTCAGCAGATCAATATCTCCATTATTTAATTTGATCCCCCAGCCCAACCTTCTTTATTTAATGATTCCATATTACAGGGGTTATGTGCATCCGGACTATTTTGTGGAAGGACGTCCTCTCTCAACTGGGTTTGATCTGTACAGTTTTGGTTTGTTGATGTACGCCGTCCTGACAAACAATGACAAATTTCTGAAAGAGGGCAAGTGTTCCAATTTACTAGTCATTTATCTACCCACTAGTCACATACTTCCGAAGACACTTATTTTGGAACGGAGGGAGTATATCACATCAATATTGTGTCTTAACAAATCTACTCACCCTATCCATGCTGTCCGGTCTGGACGGTCCACCTATCCATGTTGTCCGGTTTGGACGGTCCACTTAAATCTTAAATTACTTATATATGGTTATCTACAATGTTATTTATCATATTGAACATTGGAAGCATTCATCGCCCTGCCTCTGCATCAAAATATCATAACCTAATTTTATTACAACTTTTATTGCAATATAAAGAAACAAAATCCCGTAGAGACAAATAAATGAGTGCAAAGAAGAATATAAATAATAAAAAAATTTATGCACGCCATATTTTCTCAAAATAATATCACATAATTAAGTTAGCAGTGAACGCATGGAAACAAACACCATCACAATTAAACTGGCTCGGCTTAAAAATAGAATTAAGTTGTATTGTTTTTTGTGAGAATTGATTAAGTTGTATCGTTGGGTTAATATATTTCAGCATCACGCCGTAAGCCTCGCAATACCAGAAGCTCAAGAAGACCTGAAGTGTGCACCGATGATGTCAGTGTAACCGATAGAAAAAAAGATAGACAAACAAGAGAAAAGCATGGCAGGTATACACCAAAGAGTAGTAGCACTCGACTTGTCTTGAAGCGGAAATCATGCACAGATGGCTTTGTGTCCAAAGGAATTCATGCACATCCTGATAATGGTTCCGTTATCGATTCATCGGGTATGACATTTAATTGCTGCCTTTTTCTTTGTTTCCAGAAACAAATGGTTTCTAGTACTAGTAAATCCTACTATTGCCATGTATATATGTTCCCAACATTAGTACGCACTTTAATAGGTAACTCCTATATAATTGACCTATGCTTAACAATATAGCACTTTTCTTTTTGCATGAAACAAAATATCGTTCATAACAACTTTCATAAAAGATGTGCAATCAAACTTTTAAGGATGTGTTTAGGGCACATCTAGATGTGCCCTAGTTATCACACGTCTAAGTGACTCAATCAAACATAAAAAAGAAAAGTAAAAAGAAGACAAGAAAATACTCACACTAATCTACACGTAAAATTAATGATATAGGGCTTAGATGCGCAATACTTAGGGCAAAAAAGAAGAGTGACGTCATAGGACAAGTGTCGGCAACTGCTTGATGGATGGTCATCAAATATCTTAGGTTGTCCTTATGGCTTGATTTGCCTTCGTGGATTTGGTGGTGCCCATGGTCTTTGGCCGAGGTAATCTCGTTCGGGATTTCTTTGCGATGTAGTAGTGTGGGGGTTTGTGGTCGTAGCATGTTGGGTATGATTGTCAGGCTGATTGTGCGCTTTTAGGATTGCATCTTCTTTGAATAGTCCACATGTGGTTAATTTGTATCGGTTTTTGCGTAGTTTTTCGTTAATTAACTAGGCAGTTCTTTCTGATTAATTAATCAATGAGCCAAATCTTTGCCTCCGTATCAATGTATTTGTACTTAGGGCACATTTAGATGTTCTTTAGCAAAACCAAAATTTAAATACCAGATCTAGGGTTTTATCGGTTTAATGATGGAAGGGGTTGTCACCTAACTCAGATATAAGGGTTTGACAAACAAGTACTTATATAATATGTGATGTGAATTCGCAATCGTTACTACTTTTTAATATACTAAGTAGCTATGTTAGTTACACTCCTATATCTATATCACAAATAAGTGATGCTTTGGACACTGAAACTGTCTTCAAGGTGTTACTTTGACAAGTAATTTCTATATCTTATATGCATAAAATTGATAAATTATAAGATTCTATAAATACTTCTCAAGGCAAAATTATACATATGATTTTCAAATTTCCAGTCTAAATAACCATAATGATATTCCCAACCAAAAGCTTAAAATTTTGGCTGAAGACATGTCAAAGAAGTCACCTATTTTTTTTTTTTTTGATACGGATGGAGCACATATCAACATTAAAAAAACTAGTGGTAATTGTCTCGTCTTAGAAAAATGATGAAAATATGTTTACTCCGCACAAATTAAATAAATTGCGCAGCTCAATAACTTTTGTGCTAATGCCTGATTGCACATAGGTGAAGCTAGTCTCAGCTTGAATGCTTCAACTGAAACTCCAATTCATCATCGGCCAGAAGGAGGACTCGTCAACAGGTAAAATCTTCATATCCCTCCAATATGTGATGGCTGCGTTTTCACTGCACTTCTTCATCGTAATTTCTTTTCAACCTTGTTTGGAAAATAAATATCACGTCGCGTCTTAGTACTGCCTAACCGTATGCAATCAAAATTCACACGCATACTCTCACGCACACACGCGAATACTGAAACGCCCATATATATTGGAAACACGTATTGTAGTAGAAAGATAATGGAGCTTATGCGCACCAAAAAAACGTTAATGGTGGTCAAAGCTAGAAATATCTGAATTATAGGAATACCTGAGGGCCTATTTGCATCTTCCTCTGGAACCGAGCAGCAACTGTGGAACTCGTCGGTGTGATGGCGCCCCTGGTCGCCGGCTCCAGGTTCGCTACTTAAGCAACTTTAGCAGAACCCACAAAATTCCGACTCGCAAAACGTGTTTGTAGTTTGACGAAAATCTCGTTTGCAGGTCGAGAACAAGCATGGTCGAACAGAAATCATAGATGAAACTGCATAATTTGAAAAAACTGTTTCGCGGGAGAAATTGCTTCATAGTAGTTCATCACGTGCTACATATATTTACATGATCAAACACTACAAACACTAGTTCATATTACATACTACATCAGTACTAGTACTAGAGAGGTGGGGATCTCACGACGGCGAGCTCGCGGCCATGGACGACACCGTGGAGGAGCTCAATCCTCCTCGCCGGAGCTGCCGAGGTCGATGTACTTTGCCCTCTGCTCCTCGCGGATGCGCCACCACTCGTCGTCCTTTTCCTTGGCCGCGAGGTTGGCCGCGACCGCCTACCGGAACTCAAGGTCTTCGAGCTCCTCGTGGTGGCGCCGACGCTCCTCCTCCTCGCGCACGCTCCGCTCGGCAATGGCGGCCGCAACCGCGTCGACATCGGCAACGAAGTCCTCCGGCCCGACGACTCCGCGGAGGCCGAGCTCCTCGAGCTCCTCCTTGACGGGGACGAACTCGAAGTCCTCCGGCTCCTCCGACCACTCCCTCTTCACGGGGAGAAGGCCCGCGCCGGAAGAGGAGCTCCCGGCGTAGGAAGATCTCGCCGCGGAGGAGAAGGACGCAGCAGAGGACGGGGTACGGCCATGCCGACGGTCGTACTCGTCCGTCCCGCGGGCGCGGAAGGTCGGCGGCGGCGAGAGGCCGCGGTTGGTCCACTTCCTCGCCCCGCGCTTCCTCGCGCCGTCCGACCGGACGCGCGGCTCGTGCTCGGGGTCACTGCCGCCGCCGGATCTACTCCCGGAGCCACGTCCGGAGCTCCATATGCGGCCCCACATGGCGGCTGGAGGCGGAAGGGGGTCGCCGGCGGCGAGAAATGTGGAGGGAGTGGGGTGGGGAATTGCGTAGCTCGACGGCGGCGAGGGGGGTAGGGTTTCGACCCGCAAACGCGTCGCGAACCCTTAGATATACTGGTCGGAGCGTGCGGTTTGCGGGCTGCGGCAAATTTTTTTACGAGCCGGACGAGTATGTGGGCTTTATTCTGGCTGAAAAATTGGGCTGAGCTCGCATACTCGCCGTAATTTTGCAGATTCGCGGCTTTTGCGGGGTCTGCTAGAGTTGCTCTTACTGCATCCTCGATCTGTCATTTTTCGATAAAGGGAATATATTAATATCGTGAAGATATCACTTACACCCGGCCTTTATAGGAATAAGATGTCAAAAGAAATCAGGGATATACACAACAAAAAAAGAAAAAAGAAAAGAAAGAAAAAAGACCCCGCCTCGATGATCAATCACTAGCAGCTGACTCTAACCACCATCGAAGACAACACCTGGATTACAAAAGAAGTTCTCCAAAAGCAACGTCTTCAAGAAGAAAACAATGCACAAGCATTATCGTTGCCCGTTTGATCTTGGATTTTCACCCTGGAGAAAGTCCGATTCATCTAAGATACAATGCCTTCAACAAGGTCATTGCCAGGTACAACCAATGAAGGCTAGACCTTTGGTTTTCACCTTGAGAATCGAGACTCGGTACTCGAGGAGCACCACCGAAAATGTAGTCCTCCAGTGTTGCCGCCCCCGCTTGCCGAAGCCGCTGTTACAAGTCACCAACCACCTGGCACACAGTCTTCACCGCGTTCAATATATTCTTCCGGTAAAGCTTCAAGACCTCCAATCACAATCGACATGACTTTCTCCACCTCTAATAATGCGATGAGAATCTTGGTTTAGACATGTCCCCTGACACCGATAAGAAAGTGAAGTTTCGCGCCACACTCTCATAAGGCCGTGATGGCTGATAATCGCGCACGACCGATGCATTTCCGATCTGGATATCCAGAGACGACATAGGCCAAATCTGTATAGATCTCCGACGGGGAACACCGGACCTCATCAGCCGAGGTCTTATGAGCGCTAGGGCTAAACCACCACTGTCGCGCCACTAACTCCACCAGCCGAGGGCCTCGGCGGAGTCGGCCGCCCGCGACCCACACCGCCCTCAGCCCGCCTCGCTCGAGCGGCCAGATCGTAGTAGCTGGCGATCCCGATCGCTATGCAAGCACACCACCTCGACGTCTGCCACGCCGCCACGAAGCTGTCATCGACGACCTCCCGCGCGCCGCCGCGCTGCTGCTCCCGTCGCCAACGCAGCATCCAGGCCTGGCAGCCTCGGCCCGCGCCAGAAGCCCCACGCGAGGAGACGAGACCACCCCGCCGCCGCCAGTGCCGATCGGGCTTCGCCCGGCTGCACCCGCTGGCGGCGGCGAGGGAGGGGAGAGAGGAGGGGATCCCCGGCGGCGGCGGCTCGTTTTACCTCCCGCGACGCGCCTCGCGGGAGGGATCGCCGATCCTGTTTTTCCGGGACTCTATCCTCCTTGATCTGCCATACAGGGGGAAAAAAATTCTACGAGACCAGGTCTCACGGGTTAGCAGGTGAGACCCATCCTGATGAATGCCACATGTCATCCATCAGGGCGGGTCTCACCTGGTTTATATGAGACCTGGTCTCATATAATTTTTT